>NW_012267313.1:2290917-2300513 GCF_000151885.1 Dipodomys ordii | reverse complement strand
TCACAGAGCCCAGCCTGGAGCCATTCTCAGGGTTTCTGTTTTTCAATTGATTGTGGAGGCTGCTAGAGGGAGAGGCAGCCTCTGGCTCTGGTTACCCAGTGAGAAAAGCCACTCCAATGGCTGGCACCTGAGCTGGGTGACTTTTCCCTGGATGGAGCTGAGTCTGGCAGGTCACTACGCTGTTAAGCTCTTGTGACCTGCTAAATGACTCGTTTTATTCCAAGGCCTGAGTTGGAGCTGGCAGCTCCTCCGAGCTTTGTCGGTATCCAAGATGGAGATCACTGGTGCTGGGGGGGATGGAGGGGTGGCCTTCCCTCCTCTGTTCCCTGAGCAGGAGTGAGGACTTCAGGCTTCTACTCACGCCGAGTCTTGGATCCTGGGTCGTCTCTGGTCTGCAAGCTGCAGGGTGAAGATGTCTGCTCCTTGTCGGTTCTTGCTGGTGTTGAGTAGAATCCGCTCACCTGCTGCGTCTGGCTTCTTCGTCCCGGACTCTCTGTGGCTCAGGTATGGGTGCCCTGTGGTCGCCGCCGCGACAATGCCGCCGCCGTGGCAGCTGCTGGCAAGCGCTCAGATGTGTCTTCTTGCCTTGGCTTCCCCTCTCTTGCCTAACTCTCTGTCCTGTGATGGCACACTTGGTGTGATTCTCTGGCTTAGGACTGTTCACTGGAACTCTAAAACTGCTTTCTATGCGAGAGCTTGTTCAGATTCCAGCTTCTTCTCCGCCATCTTCCTGGAACCTAACCAAGAACAAGCATTTCAAAGGGGAAAAGTCAAATGACTGTGTCTTAAAACTAGCTCAAATTCTGTTAATAATTGAAATTATCCTAACCGTTCAGAGGAGTTGCAAAATCTACCTAGATTTACATGGAGAGAAAATAGATTCTGTCAATGTGAAGTATTTTAAAAAATTTACGGCTATCTTTAATCTACCAAACTAGTCTTTCATATAAATATTACATGGAAACAGGTAAATAAAATATGTAGGCCAAAGAATAAAGAAGGATACGAAGATATAAGATATAAAATTTAAAAATGAAGATACTACTACTACAAGTAATTTTAAACTACAGATATATTTCATAGTCTAGATATATGATGTGAAATATTTAAGCAAAATATACAACATATTGTTGAAATAATTGCAATCGTGGACACAAAGCAGTCTTTACTTTTGATGCTAGTTCATTGGAATGGAGGTCTCTAGAAAAACTTGCCGGACAAAAGGGATTTTGTCCCTGTCTTTTGATATGATTTTTCTAGTCTTCTCTCCTTTTGTCATTCAAAAATATTTCTTCTCTATTCAACAGAATTTACCTTTGAAAAGTCAGGGACTTAGAATACTTTATTATTTTTTTTCTCCATGCCTTTCCTATTTCAAACAATACAATGGCTTTGTAAAATTTTTTGTGTGTGCTAAAAGCCATTCTAGTCTTCAACCTCCATTTCATTTTGAGAACTTCACACAATAGGTAGAAAAATTCTCTATATGATTGTCATAGTCATTGTAACCAGAACTCTTTCTTGATTCTTGATATCTTCATCCATACTTCGTTTCAAACCTTCACTATCCTCATCTAAGAGCAATTGTTCATTAAAACTATGCAAATTACTTAAACTTTGTGTTGTCTGCTAGAGAGGAGTGGAGGGGAATATGGGGTCTGAACAGGGATAATGAGAGAATAAAAACCACCAGGACTTTAAATGTTAAAATCCACAAAATATGCAAAATGCCTTGAGGCAATGTAATATCACTGTCTCACAGAAGGCAGAAAATTACTAAGAGAAATTTAAATGATGTGCTGGAGAATGTCAAATGCATTTGGAATGGAGCTTTGGATTTTTATAGGAATTGAATACACATTTCAGTCATTAAAATGAAACACTCTGAAATTGTTTCAGATTGAACTTTACATAGGCCGAGGAAGAAATTACAATTAAATATATCATGCCAAGTTTTTAATTTATAAAATGAGACATGGGGATTTCTCAAAAGGAAGTAAAATGCAAACTTTTTTTTTTTGCTAAAATCCTTGTATTACTAGTGTATTAAAAATTTGAAACCACAATTGCCCTTCCTAATCCTGCCCCCTTAGAAGCTATGAAAATGCTCTAGGGTTGACCTCTGGAGCTACTAGAAGGTGAAGTATAACTGGAAGCAAACTGATAGCAGTAGTTTGAAGGGTTTCTTCTCCATACTCTTCACTTGCTTCACCACATCCTCACTACTGGTGTTACCTCAGGTGTTACTTGGTTGTCACATTCTGTCTTTCTGTTTCTGAACCCACTGTAATTCTGCTTTTCTGGTTTTATTTTTCAAATACAAAGATCCTGCCTTCTAACTCAGTCCATTGAGTTGATGATGTAATTGTGACATTCTTTACCTGAAGCTAACCATCCAAATAGCTAACAAGAGGAACTAAGACACATTCTGGGAAATCTCAGGAAAGATTACCATGGACTGGGTCTATGTGATTCCTATTCATATATAAGCAAAATCTCAATGACAATAAGGACCAGCTGGATTTATCAGATAGTGAAAATGGCAACAAGAGCAAGCAAAAATAAATCTGTGAAGATCCCAAGTAAAACCAGTATTCTTGATTATAATGATGTGAACTTTTATCTTCAGTTGCCTTCCTTCTATACCAAATCATAAATGTTTTCTTTCAGTTTGTTCTTTTCCTTTATCTTTTCTGTTCTTCATTTATTACCTCTGAGTGTCACCGGATTAGAATTTTCATATTAACATGCATTTTTTTCCATAACACAATCTACACAACAATTAGTGATTTATTGTTGTAATGCAAATATAATTCCTTCAATTAGTTTAAAATATATCTATTGTTACAATTATGTTAGAATATGGGCATACAATATAATGACATTATGTATAAAAAAATTTTCTTGTTTCTATCCATCTTCTTTGTTTCAGTCCTGCCTTTCTTCTCTCACACCTCTGATACCCAGAGTATTTATTGGTCTTTGTCATGTTGTAACAGGGAAAATTAAGAAAATATTTTAAGAATAATTTAACCATATTGGAATTTGCATGATGAAACACAATGTCTGGTGATAGGGAGTCCAGACATTGTCATAGCAACTCTGTGATTCTCATTTCCTTCAATAATTCCTTTACTTTAATAGGTTATTTTAGAATAGTCTTAGATTTATAAAAGAAATTATAAAGATAATGTAGAGGATGACTATATACCTCTGTTTCCTTTATTATTAAGCTCTTCTGTTGGTATACACATTTGTTACAACAGATAACTATGTATCATTAGAATGAAGCTAAATAGCCCAATTAATCATTTCAAATTAGAGTTATTGCTTTGAGGGAAACTAAAGAACAACGTGACAGAGTCACTGAAGTTGATACGTGTTATGAGGTATGCACTAGAGATGTGGGTTAGGAAGACCTTTTAAGAAGATGGATGACCTTTCAACTTACTACACAGTGATAATGAGCAGTACCAACTTGAAGATCTAATGAAAGACTTTCCATTCCAAATGGTAAAGAAAAGACCTGAGTTTGATTTGTTCAGAAACCAAAGCCAGTTGTGTGGGGGAAAGAGCCAGGTGAAATGTGGTTGGAGTGGTATGCAGGGCCACATCAGATCATGCAATGCCTTTAGAGCATGCGGAAGACTGAAGATTTTATTTCAGTTGCAAAGCAATGAATTGGAAGATTTTAAATGGGAAAATTGCACTATGACTTACGCAATTAATGTCTATCCTATGAGCTGTGTGATGGATTTCAAGGAGGTGGGAATGGAAGCTAGGAGAGAGGAGATGACTGAAGGAGACACATGAAAGCTAACAGTGACTTGGCCTAAGGCAGGGGATGTGGTATGAGAAGTATGAGGATTCAGCTAATATTTAGATAGTAGAAAAGGCTGTATTTCTTGATGATTGTGTATGAAATAAGAAAAAAAGAGAGGCTTTGTTTGTTAGTCATAGTGCTAAGATAGTCTGTATATTCCTGGTACTGGGTCTTCCATCTTCATTTCAGTGGGGCGGGAATTCAATAGGGTTGCCTTGACTCAGCCTTGATGTGGTGGCCATCAGTCCAATGGTGGCTAGAACAGAAACAACGGAAAAACTTACTGTACCTCTCTGTCTGGATCTCTGAATCTGTATCTTATAAAGCTTATGGTTTCTTCATGTAGTCTCTCTGCATAAATTCATTTGAGCTTCCTCATGGTATGGAATCCATAATGTATTCAACCCACTTTGCCCCCCAGCTACAGAGGACAAGGCTGATGCTGAAAACATTCAGCAACTCACACCTGCTGCCAGAAGTTACTCGGTATCATTTCTGCATTATTAGATTGGGTTTGAAGGAGTTTTTGTGAATCTCAAGCCTACCTGGAATCTTGAGATGGGAGAAGCAGGATCATAGAACAAATGTGATGGCAGTCATCTTTGAAAAATTCAGTTGCCACAGAGTAAACTCTGACCTAAGATGGAGTCAAATTCTTATCCCATGGTAGCATGGAACATGGACTCAAAATTCCACCATTTAAATCAGATACACTAACCTCAGGTGGCTGGATCTGGCCTTTTGAGTATTGTTGTTGGTGTGTAGTGTAGACATATTGGACTAAAGGGAGTGGAGGTCAAAAAAGTGGAGCTTGTGCTTAACATGCATGGACTGGTTCGATTTCTAGTACACACACACACACACACACACACACACACACACACACACCCAAAACACGCTTCCTCCTCCCCTCAAAGCAAGAAAAGAATCCTCTTACCTCCCCACAGACTTCAAATGTGCAGTAGTGCCAAAGAACCACTCAAGAAAGTATCAACCAAAAGGCCCAGAACTGTCCTGCTCTGAAGCAATTCTGGAATCCAGTTAGGTGAGCGCTTCAGTTAGGTTTCATGCCCACTCTCTCGGAGCTGTTCTCTGTATTGTAGCTCTTCCCTTGTGATGCCTTTGGAGCCATCTTTTTAGGTTCCAGTAAAAGTCTTTAGTGGTTACAGTTGATTGGTTTCTTCTTGCTGCCTTCTGTCTTTACAAGTTCAAGAGTCCATGGGCCTATTTCAATGTTGAATGTTTTTCTGGTAGAATTTTTTGGGGAAAATTGTACCCTTTCTGTGCATTAATTTATAATCGAAGGCATGTGCACAGATCTCTTCAAGATACATCTTTTTTTCTACCTTAGATGTACCTTTCAGGATTCTTAGTCACGATGTCCTGAAGGTTCTAAGGCCCCTTTATTGAAGTGAAAAGATCTGTAAGGCATGTCTTCATGCCCTTCCTGTCTGTCGGAAAAGCTTCTTGAAGCTATTCCAGACAATCCTTTGGTCACATTTTATATTTGAGCTTTAGTATGAGATGCTGTCTTATTCTGGGAACTTCTCTAGCTGTAAAGACTATTTTCTCATTTCTGTACATATTTTTTAAATTCCATCCAAAACTTGAATAATTTGAGGGACTATTTTTCCCTCTCTTTTTATTGTAGGCAGCTAGCCGCAGCCAAGTAAATAGTGTTAACACTATGCCCAGATAATGATAGATCTCATCTCATGTTCATTAGATATATTATTTTCTGTGTGTCCTCAGATGACAATATACTTTACTTTGTTAATGTTATCTAAGAGTAAGGGTCCATTCCTCTGTCCAGCAAAGAATCAAGACGTAGAGGTATTGTAAAGCAGAAAGTTTGATTGAAAGTAAGAATACAGACTCTTTTAGGGAGGGATGGTAGAGATGGAATCCAATGAAGTCTCCCAAGGAAAGAGGCTTTATGCTTTATTAGCCACTTTCCTACCCCAGGACATGATTGATCAGTGAGGGACCACACTGAAGAGTGTACCTCTCATTGGTCCCTGATTCTGGGCATGAGCATGGAAGTCAGCCCAATTACTCAAGCCCCCTTATGTATGAGGCATTACGTTACTACCAAGATTCAAGATAAGGGAAATTTCATTCCATTGTTTGAAGGAGAGGGGAAAGGTATAATAAATCAAATTTTCTGCCTCTCTGTAAAAGCACAGAAAGTCTTTCATTGGACATGTAAATAAAAAAAAGAAGATGAAGAAGCTACTTAAAAAAAAAGCACAAAACCAAGCAAACAAACAAGGCAAGAGCCTGTGGAGAGACAGTCACTGAATTATGAAGAAATGCAACTTACAAATAACGGACATCTAACACAAAATTTGGCATTTTTACCATTCACATATCAATAGCATAAAATAGAAATGCAGAACTATTACTACTGTAGCACAGAGAAAATTACTTTCTTAGGATGACGATGATCAAGATAACTTGAACATGATTAGTATGAAGGAAGAAACCACAATTCCAAAAGAGGGAGTGTGCTAAGACAGAGGGGAGGTATGGAAGTAAGCCCTGCTTAGTACAGGGCTAAGGTAGGGCTGGGTCCTGGGCTTACATGTTGCTGAGAAATATCATTGTTAACAGGGATGGCACAGTGGGGCAAAAATATCTGTGTAGAATACAAAACCTTGACAGGATTGGTTAGGACCAATTTATGACAGTAATACTGTTAAGTAGAGACCAAAGCAGAGGAGACAGCAGACTGATGAAACTTCTCAGTTTCTCTCTTAATAAAAAGATCAGACTTCTGAATACTAACTAAACAGTTTTATTGCTGGTTAGAAAATCACTTACCTCTTATAAAACTTATAATCACTTATAAAACTTATCTCTCCAAAGGATCTAGCTAATAACGTGATCAGCTGAAAAAATAAAGCAGATATTTTGTTCTAATTTTGTATAATTCATCATGCTCATTACTTAGGAATATGTATACTGATCTTCAAAACTAAAGAAAGTTGACTTTTTATTGCCTTTCCAGTTAATATATTCTGAGCAACGGTGTTCACTAGTATGGGGTTATTACATTTCTGACTGCTGGTAACTCAAACATTCAAGAAGATAAGGAAAGTGACAAACCTGTTTTCACTCTAGTACTATTATAACTCTTTACTGTCAAGAGAGTCAGGCTGTTTGGCTTTTATTCTGTAAGAAACTGTCAGTTGATAGGCAAAACTTCAAGAATAATTAAAGAAATAGGATAGGTACACTCTCCTGGGAAAATCACTCTGTTGCAAATGTATTTAAATGAATTCAGTATCCTTTCCTTTTAATAATGCTTATCCAGAAGAAAACATTATTTTCTATTTTGTTATGGCACTCAGAAAACTATGATGTCTCTTTAAAAATAAATTATAGTATAAAAGTCACAGAAACTGATTGAAAAGAAAAAAATCCCAGGAACATTCTCCATGTGCTTCCTTTTGTCTTATGTGCACTTAAAGTATGCCAAATAAATCCCAGAATACTTACTGTTACCTAAGACTGTCTGGAAGTATCTCACCCCATCTCTTACTCAGAATGCCAGGAAAAGAGAACTTGTTTTCAGCAGGGATTGGCTTTGGTAGATGCTACAGGTTAATTCAACAGGTGTTGTGGCATCTGTGTCAATCAGGGACAACTTTTGGTCGCCTAGAAATACTGGCCTTTCTCTTTGGGAAACCAGACTTCGACACTTGGATTAGGTTACAAATGAATGTCAGTTCATCTGTTCACCTCACCTCCTCCTCCACAAAAACAAAAAATGCTAAAAGATAGGTGGGTTTTTTTCCCCTATAAACATCCAGTTTTGAGAATTCTCGGGGCTGTAGTGTTTGTGCTTAGAACTGGAGACTGGATGGTAGAAGTGTTTGAAGAACTGACATGGAATAGCCATCTGATTAAGCAATTCCATCAAAATATTTCCCATGCATGGGGACACTGAAGTGTTACATTATCCCAGTGAGCTCTTTCAGAAATACCTAAAGCAAGACACATCCCCTACAATGTACCTTTAGAAAGAAAGAAGGAAAGAACAAAAGGAAGGAAGAAAAACCAAGAGTTAAGGAGTGTAAATCACTTGCTTAGGGGCTGTCTGGAACTGGGTGATTCGAAGTCTATGATGCTACTAATATGCCATGTTGGAAAAGAAGCAGAGGGAAGGCAAGATGGAATAAAAACAGCCATTCCTGAAACTATTCATCAACATCATTTAATACCTATTCATTTAGTGCAATTTACCATTTAGTACAACATGGAAGAACTTAGATTTGCATAGCTCATTTTAGTTGTTTTCAAAGCAGGCAGTAAAATGAAATAGAAATTACTTAAAACCAGAGTCAAAAGATTTAGATTTTATTTTACACTTATTACAAGCAAGCTCACTAAATACGGATAAGCTACATAGACTCTCTTTTTTTAATGACAAATAGAGAAAACAAAGATTCAGACGGCTTTTGATTTGTGGTTCTAATATTTACTGATCCCTAAATGTATGCTTGCTTTGTTAAACAGTTCTGAAACCTTGTAATGATTTTAATATTATATTAGCCTAACTGGAATTAGGTACTCTTATTTCCATCCAAGACAGCAGGAAATCTGTGACTGGCTTAGCTAGGTTTAGTAATATCAAAATTTAAGACTTTACCCTTTTTGTAAACAAACCAGATCACAATTAGTGATCTCTGCAAATGTAAAGGCTTAAACTTATATCAGCCTCTCTGACTAGAAAATGGGAGTAAGAAGCCCTTCATGGATCTCTTCTTAGCAGAAGATCTAAGGTTCTGATGTAGATAATGATCCTTATCATCAGCCTCTCTGATCAAAGCACAGCTCATTGTAGCATTGTAGGATGCTTCTTCACATGAGCTTCACAGGCCATAGTTGCAGCAGCAGCAGCAGCAGGAGGAAGAGGAGGAGGAGGAGGAAGAGGAGGAGGAGGAGATGTTATATGTGAATTTATTTTTAATACTGAGTGTTCTTTGAGTTTTTTCCCCCCTTTTCTTTTCTTGCCAGTCATGGGGCTTGAACTCAAGGCCTGGGTGCTGTCCCTGACCCTCTTTGTGCTCAAGGCTAGCGATCTATCACTTGAGGCACAGAGCCACATCCAGCTTTTTCTGCTTAGTTTATTGGGGATGAAAGTCTCGTGAATTTTTCTGCCCAGGCTGGCTTCAAACCACAATCTTCAGATCTCAGCCTCCTGAGCAGCTAGGATTACAGGCTTGAACAATCGGTGCTCAGCTTCCTTTGGAGTCTTAAGTACTTAGTTTGGAGTTAATGATAAGGTGCACTTTTATGCAGGAATTAGGATTTATTTAAGAATATAGCTGAAGAAGCCAAGTGCTGTGGATTAGATGGAGGTTTCCCAAAGGTTCAAGTTTTAAGGTTTGGTTCCAACAGTGGCACTACCCAGAAGTGAACTGGGCTTTGAGGAGATGGGACTTAGGGGGAGGTTCTTACGTCTTTATAGGCACACCGCTTAAAGGAATTGTGGGATCTAGCCCATCATATTTTGTTTTTCATTTCTTAGCTGATGCAGTGAGCATTTTGCTCTGTTTTACACTTGTTGCCATTCTACTGAGCACCCTACCAAGGGGCCAAAGCAAAGGGTCTACTCAGTTTTGTACTGGAACCTTCCAAACCCTGAACTGAGTAAGCTTTACTTCTTTTTTTAAAATTTAATTTAATTTTATTTGTGAACATACTGTACAGAGGGGTTACAATTACATGGGCAGGATAATGCGTACATTTCTTACCAAGCATTGCA
>NW_012267313.1:2262567-2288982 GCF_000151885.1 Dipodomys ordii | reverse complement strand
TGTGTATATATACCACATTTTCTTGATCCATTCAGCTACTGAGGGGCATCTGGGTTGGTTCCATATCTTAGCTATGGTAAATAATGCTGCAATAAACAGAGTTGTGCTGGTAGCTTTAGTATGGTCTTGTTTGTGATCATTTAGGTAAATTTCCAAAAGTGGGATTGCTGGGTCATAGGGAAGCTCTATGTAGTCTTTTGAGGAACCTCCATACTGCTCATTTTACTTTGTATGCTTATTTTCAGACTTCTTCCCAAAGGGGACCTATGTATACCACATTTGACACAACACAGAAGTTTCATAACAGTTTTCTGTGAGTTTTGTAAAGATAAATGCACTGCAAGGAGAAATAAGACAAATGTTCTTACAGTAAAATGTGAACATGGGATTTTAATATATGTGGTGATTAAATTTTAGGGACTTCATTCCAAACATGGTTCAATATCAATAATTAGAAGCTCTTCAGATTAATTTTATTTTGGATCTATTACTGGGGTTGGAACTCAGGGCCTTGCTAGGCATGAGCTTTATCATGAGCTACACCTCCATACCTTTATGCTTTCCTAATTTTTCTAAAATTTATTGTTATTATAAAGGTGATGTACAGAGGGATTACAATTACATGAGTCAGGTAATAAGTACATTTCCTTTCACGCAGTGTCCTCCATTCTCTCATTTTCTCCAGTCCCTCCCTCCCATCCTTCCTTTCTATAGTTTTTGAGATAATCTTTTACATTGATCCTTAGTCCAGTTTAGACTGCATCCTTCTTCTTAGGCTTCCTGCAGAGGTACAATAGGGGTGATCTACCATGCCCAGCTTTTATTGGTTGAGATGAAAAAAAAATCTTTAAAGGCATCATGCAATACTTGCTCATATTTCCAAAGTCATTAAAAACAAGGCAGAGCTGTGACAGCCTAGGGGATCCTAGAGAGAGATGGCGACTGAATGTCGTCCCTGAATGGAGTCTGTGAAAAAAGAAAAGGATGTTGGCAAAACACCAAAAACAGTCCAGTATTTTTGGCCTTTAGTTAATAATAACATCACATTGTTGGTTTCAAAAGTGTGATAAATAGATCACAATATTGCAAAGAATTATAATAAGGGGAATATGAGATGTGGATATGTCGGAAGTTTCTATTTACAATTTTCTGTGAACCTGCAATTTATTCTAAAATAAAACAATAATTAAAATAATTGCTGCTCTATTTTATAAACTATTTCAAATATGAGCTTGCATAATTATTTTTCTTGAGGCCTAAGGATAGTAGGATCAGGTTCCCCAATCCTTAGTTCTAATCAGACAGTTATATTCCACAAATATTGTTGCAAGATGGATGTAAATATTAGATTCCTTTTGAATACATTCCATCAGAAAACAAATGCTCATGTAAGGTGATTGCAATTGTTTGTATCAAGAATTTTTTTCTTCTCTGATAAAACTATCTGGAAGATAAATTCCCTATTTCTAGGAATAAAATAAATACATCTTCTGAAACAATGAGCTCAGAAAATGATGAGGCTTGTTGCAATGCTCAGGGCTTAATTGGAAAACATAGTCACTGAGAAGGTAATTTGAACTAGAACTATAAATCTTTGTGAAAAATAATCATCTATAACAGGCTTTTACTTCATTTATTTTTAGCTATTTCATATACCCCCCAAAAGGAGAAATTGGATACACTGGAAAGTAATGAAATCCAAAGTCATTTTTTTTACTGTAAAGTGGATCTGTAAATCTCAGTATTTCTACTCTTTCAATCAATTTCTTTGAGAGTTTTACTTAGGGGGTAGTTTCTGCACAGAATGGATTTTTCTTTTTCTTTTTTCTTTTTCTTTTTGGTAAATATTTCCTGCTGCAGGTTTCCTGTCACTGAATCTATCACTTTTCCACTTTAAGGAGAGCCTCAGTGGTACTATGCATCTGATGCTGAGTTTGAAAACTGAAACACATTTGAGTAACAAACTGCTCACAGCTAGGGATTGGGATCTGTCAGGTGGGCAAAGCAAGCTCTTCGGTCATTTAAACACATTAGAAAGCGAGGATCTTGATCAGGCTGTATCACTTACCACTTTTAGTGTGTGTGTGTGTGTGTGTGTGTGTGTGTGTGTGTGTGTTGTATGAGTAGTAGTTTTGTTATTCATTTACCTACTTATTCGTTAAGATTCTTTTTATAGAGCTCATGGTGGCCTTGAAATGACTATCTTCCTGTCTCAATCTTTACTAGGAAATAGGCTTATACTACCATGCTCAAATTGTATATTTGGTTATGTGGACATATCTATCACTTTCTCCATAGTCGGTTTGAAATGCTGGAAATCAATTGCTACTAAAGCAATGCTTTAGTTAGTTACCTGACACACTCCCCATTCTAATTCTTTCTGGTGTTGTTTGAAAAAAATATTGTTAATGAACAGTTTGTCACATTGCATTTGTCACATTAAGCAAATGGCCTATCGCCCAATAAGTCTTTCCCTTCTAAATGCCTCATAACTTTACATTTACTTTTCCTGAAAGAGTAGTTTCATAAAATTTCTTTGCATAATGTGTGATGACCTATATTCTCCCATTCTTTGAATTTTAGATTTTCACTTGTAATTGCAGAGTGTATATTTCAAATAACATATTATAATCTGTTAATATTAGTTTGTTGCGTTTGCTGTTAAATATTTATTTGAATGTATTCAACTAGGATATTAAAGCTAGGCTCTGGTGGCTAACAGTTCAAAGCAAGCCACAGCAAGAAAGTCTCAAAGATTTTGATCTCCAGTTAAAGTAGATGAATGAGCTTCTAAAAAGACAAGGGTGTAGTTCACCTGCAAATCAAAAGCAGAGTTGAGCCCAGGAAACCTGTAGTTCCTAACAAATAATAGAAATGCTTTCCACTCTATTATGGAGATCATATTATCTTACTCACATTACCTTACTGTATTCATTTCCATGTCATTTTGCATATTGTATCCCTCCCACACCATACTTCAAGATTCAGCAACATTTTTCATGTGGAAGGATGAAAAGTGGTTTCGATATTCACTCCATAGCTTCAAGTTTCTAAAAACAGCTGATACAAAGCAATTTTGTAACCAAATTTCATATAAAAGCACAACAGTATGCAAATAAGGTATAAAGCCAAACTTTAGAAATGAACTTGAAAGATTAACAAATAAATGTGATGCCAGTTTTAGGGCTAGAACTTAGTCCTCCATCCCTTTGTCTTTTACAGTGGGCAAGCCACAGGTAACTCTGACCCCAAACAGTTTCATTGCTACTGTCACTGCACATCTGGGCCAACAGTACAGAAAGCAGTAACTTGCCAATTCTCATTGGTTTGGCAGGGTCTGTTCAGACAAAGTCTCCCCCCATCCCCACCCCCAGTCTCTTTTAGTGTCAGAAGGAAATCAAGCTACAAAGAGCTGTGGCATTTTTTTTTTTTTTTGTCTCCTGCCTCCTCCCTACTTAGGGCGGCTCCACCCTGTCTTGGCTCCTGGGTGACATCCTGCCTGCCCCAGGGACAGTTTGTGAGCCAGGACTGATAGTGCAGGCAAGTCTCACTCATCTTGCATAGGAGCTGCCCAACCAAGATCTGGCTAGCTTCAGTGTGACATCCTGCCTATCAGGGAAAGGAATTATGAGCAAGAACTACAGCTTCAGACAAGTGACATCCAGAAGCAAGAAGTTTTTGTAAAAAGCCAGGCCTACAAGAACCCTAGACCCAGCAATGGCATTATCCCTGCAAGAATTCATCCACTCCCTCGACCTCCGGACCCTTCCCAGGGTCTTGGAAATCCAATCAGGCATCTATTTTGAAGGTAAGCATTCTGCAGTTCCTTAGCTGGCTAGTAAAGTCTGTACTCTTGAGAATTCATGGAGGAAATTTTAACAAACAGCATGAGTTCTGTAAAGGAAAGCTGATCACACAAAGAAGAAACTTGCTCACTGATAAGAGGTCATCAGTAGTGAAGATTCAACAGTGTTCAAGAGAAGAGAGTGTATGGGTGGGTGGGAATAAAGAATTATGGGCTTTTCAGTAGTTCTATAGGAATGGTGGATTATTTCTGCGGTTTGAAATTGGTTGTAATCAAGAGTGGAAAGTTTAAAGTGATTGGTATTTGTTTCTCGAATATAAAGAAATTAGTTCTTCCAAAGCAAAAGCATCTGTCAATGCTTTACAAACAACGCTCCCCAAAGTCTGAACTACTTCTAGATATTACTGTTTACATCAGAACTTCTATCAGTCTTTTTCTTTTTTTGAGTTTAGATTAGTAGTTGAGCAAAGGAGGTGCCCATTTAACAAAATAGTTTATAAATGCAATGCATCTTCATCAGTGTCACCCATTTCAACAGTCTCGCCCACCTCGACCCTCTCCATCCCGTACTTTTCTTAATTTTGTGGTCTATACAATGAATTTTTGACTGTTCTCACTCTGTAATGACCTAATTCTGAATTCCATAATAGGGAGAATTTTAATTTGAAGGGGGCAGAAATTAAAGTCTGTTAATCACAGATAATTTCTTAAGCCTATGTCAAAAAGTCAGAGTTAGAACTATTGAAAAATAAATTGGTAAATTTTGGTGTAACTTAGTACCATAAATGTGTTTCTGTTACAAGAACACTAGAATTAAACCAGTACAGTAAGTTCTGACCAAATTACTGGGAAAGTAACTGCAAAAACTGTTGATAGACAAGTCTTTTCCATTCATAGATAGATATTCCTTCATTTAAACTCTAACACCCATTCTTGTCAATAACTTGCACAAAATATTAAACAATGTATTATAAGGTAGGCTTTTAGTTGGATTATTGTGCCCAAGTGGAGACTATCATATTTATGTTCTGACCATGTTTATAGTAAGCAGAATAAACTAGGATACTTTATAGGCTGGGTATCTTAAACACATTTATTTCATTTTCTTCACATTTTAAACTTATGCTATTTTTAAATTAGAGTAGGTTTATTAGGCTCAAATCCCATCATAAATGCAGTAGTTATAGCAATTATGGAAAAGAGAGTTCCTAGTTTCATATGTGCACATACATACATAACCATTCCTTCACCTCCACCAAGCTATTTAAATGACATAGAGTATAGATTGTCACTGGCTTATTATAAACTTTTCCTTAATTCATTTGTAATTGGCTATTTGAAATCAGACCATCTTTCATTATGAGTACCATGTTATGACTTATGTCAAGTGGAAGCCATTTCTTGTCAGCAGGGTTTAGCTTTTAAGGCCTCCTGTAAGAAATCTTAACCTCTAGGAACAGATTCTTTTTTAGGCTAATTTTAAAGTTGTATATTTTGCATTTGGTTTTAGTCACTTGGAGAAAAATATTTTTCCATGAAGTATACAATTTTAGTCTTCTGTATTCAATGAAACTTATTTTTAGCATACCAAGCTAAATGTCTTTTCCCTGTTGATTTCTAAGCCACTTTTATGTCGAACTGTGTACAATCTCAATCGATCTCTGAAACTAATATCTGAGTTTATTTTTCTTATTTTTGCTAAGAAAATACAATTTTTAATACCATAGTGTAAAATGTTAACTAAAATAATTATTAATACACAGTTGGTACTCAGACTACTCCCTTGTATTCACTCCATTTTGCAATTTATAGACTTTTTAAATACATTTTTAAAAAAATTGATTTCATAAGACATCCAAATAAGACTTTTATTGATTGCATCAACTTTACTGTTATTGAGAAATAGTGACAATTTCATATTGTTTTCACAAAAGAAACATGTATAAAGCATCTTTGTCACTCATTATTACTTTAGTAATACATTAATATTTAATTAAGATGAATTTTCTTAATGTGAGGTCATTCATGTAACTGTCACTCTAGGCAACAACAAAAAAGCCCTACAAATGTATAAACTTTATCCTTGTCCCTTTTTAATTGATACTTACCATCTCTTCCTAACCTAACCAGTATGATTATTTTGGGACATTTACTGATTTTTTTTTGTCAGTTGTGGGCCTTGAACTCTGGGCCTGGGCACTGTCCCTCAGCTCTTCAGCTCAAGGCTAGCGCTCTACCACTTGAGCTACAACACCACTTCCCAGATTTTTATATAATGGGAAAATTACAGTATTCTTTCCTGATTGGCATGTATAACATTTTTTTAAATTAATCTACTTTCTATATACCTAATTCAATTTCAGTATATACAAAGTTCTATTGGATGAATATACCACCCTTATCCATTCAACTGTGAATGGATATTTGGATTAGTTCCTGTTTGACATTGTTACAGTAATGTTGTCATGAATATTATTATACATGCATACTCACATGAATGACATTTAGTTGGGTATAAGAATAAGTAGGATTAATGTTATCTGGTATGTTTATGTGTGTGTTCAGAGTTGGTAGATAATGAAAAACAAGCTTCCTGAGCACTTGTTCCATTTTATATTCCTGGTAGCAATACTATTAATCTTTTTTTAAGATAGAATCTTTACATATAGCCCAGACTGGCTCCAAATTTATGAACCTCCTGAGTTCTGGGATTATGGAAATGTGCCAACATCTCTGGCTATTTGTCTTCTTAATTTTAATCTTCCTGGTGAGAATACAATGATAGCTCATGATTTTAATTTGCATCTCTCTTACATGTAATGAGATTGAGCAACTTTTCATTTGCTTGTTTGCTTATTTGGAGGTTCTCTTTAGGATATTGTTTATATCTCTTGCCTGTTATTATTAGATTTTATAAATTTTATTATTTCTTTTATAAAATACAAATAAAATTACACTTTCAGTGATCTGTGTTGCAAACATCATCTCTTTCCATGTGTGTAGTTTAATATTTATTTATTTATTTATTTAGTCGGTTGTGGGACTTGAAATCTGGGCCTGGACACTGTCCCTCAGCTCTTCAGCTCAAGGGTAGCACTCTACACTTGGAGTCACAGTACCATTTCTGGCCTTTTCTGTTTATGTGGTGCTGAAGAATCAAACTGAGGGCCTCATGCATGTGAGGCAAGCACTCTACCCCTGAGCCACCTTCCCAGCCCCAATCCTTTGGTTTTTTTGAATGGAAATTTTCAATTGCACTTAGTGTGTTCAATGTATGATTATATTCTATTTGTGCATTGTCATGAAAATTTTCTCTAAGTATATGAAAAGTTTTTATATTATCTTCTACACATTTTATTATTTACTCTTAACCCAAATCTGTACTCTCCCTGGAAGTTCTGTCTTTAAAAATGATTTGAAGGCCAAAATTTTCCTTTTATTTATTTATTTTCTCTCTAGAGCCAATGGGTGCCAGCCTTTTCCAGATCCCCACTGTGTTATCTTAGTGATGAACAGTGTGCTTATAGCCTTGTAACAGCCTCTTCATTCTTCCAGTCATCTAGTTACTATCATTATGCCAATTTTATCTTATCCTAATTAATGTAGAACAATAACAGTATATGATTCATATATTTCACATATATACTTATAAGCTATAGAGCCTTGGTTCTAAAATTTGATTGTCTATGTGAAATATCTGAGTTGTTTTTTAAACAAAACTGTAAGTGACTGGCTATCTCCTTCGGAGAGAAGGATCTAATTATGTGACAGGTATGTTGGGTTATTGTCAGGTTTCTAGAAATCTCTCTGGTGATCGTAAAATGCAGCACATTGAGAAATGCTTCTGCAGAATATACTCTCTGATTTATTATTCTCTTCAAGTTTGGCTCTTTGAATTTTTTGAATGCATTTTACAATTAACTTACCAACTTCCATAAAGTCCTCTTGGAATTTTTGATTAACAGTGCATTGGTTTGGAGAAGATAAACTTTGTTTTAAATGAAATTTTCTGATCCATGAACTGGGTGGAACTCAGGGTAGTAACTTGTAGTGAAATGTACAGTAGGGTTTGTAATTAAGGATCTTCTTGCTTCATTCTGAAACTCAGAAAGTGGCGCTAATTCTCTTTTAAATATACCCATTTTAGACTGAAGAAGCATTTGGTTTCTAGCTTCTTTTTAAGTAAAATTTGTGTTTAACATACTCAAATTTTCTGTATGAAAAATTGATGTTATATGGTTTTATTTTCTACATTGTTTTTTTTGGATGATGAGACTTCACTTTTGCAATAAAATCAATTTAGTCATTTTTAAATGAATTTAAAATTTATTCTTCTGTCTTTAAGATTTTGATATGTTTTGAAGGGAATAACATTGGCTTAATCCCTTTCTTTCTTTCTCTCTCTCTTCCTTCCTTCCTTCCTTTCTTTCTTTCCTTCTTTCTTTCTCTCTCTCTTTCAGCTTTGAATGCATTTACTTTGAATTAATTGTCCTTTTTTTCAATCTTAGAGGTACTGCAATTACAAACAAGCATGTGTCGCCATGCCTTAGTGCTTCCGAAATTTGATTGTTTGTAATGTCTTAGCAAGGTTTCCATATTAAGAAAGTTGAAGTAATAGAACTTTTTGAAAAGAATTTTTCTAGTCTGATAAAACTTTGAGGGGAAATTGGTGTTATTTCTTATCTAAAAATTTAGTAGAATTTTTAAAGCAAGTCATATCTAGCAAATGTTTCTTTTAAAATTGGTAATTTTTTGTTTCTAGAATTTTCTGCTTAATATTTTTAGATGTTGCCTGAGTATAAGTAACTGAAAACACAATATGAAATTAGTAGATTTTCTAGTGTAGAGTTGTTTTATTGTTAGTTCAGTTCTTTAAAGAGAAAATCTTGACATCAAAGAGCATAGCTTATTTTTCATTTAAAATACACAACAAAACACCTTCTAGAATACTTTAAGTAGAGTTCAGAAAGTGTCTCTCTAGGTCTATAGATCTATCACACAGATCTTAGGTGTCCCAGGCTAATTTCTAGACTGCACATTTGTATATTTGCATAGCTATATTAAACTGATAACATATTTCTTTTCTTTCCTGATTGGTTGAATCCAAGGTAAAGAAATATGATTAAATATCATCTGTATTATTGGAAAACTTACTCCTTTATGAATCCTAAAAGATTTTTTATGTCATTCATTTTCTTTAGTGGATATTAATATCATTCGATAGCACTAAGATATGTCCCTATTCCTACAATTATTTTGTTATGTTTGTAGTGTAGGTGGGGTACTATGTTAAGCTATCAGGAGAATCCTTGTGTTATTCCTAATCTTGAAGTTATCAAGAATTCCTTCATTAAATATCATGCTCTAAGTTTTAGTATTTAACTCTCTATGTGTTCTTATAATGAATAGATATTGAACTTAAAGCTATTAATATAATGACATGATTTGCTTTTTTAGAATGTTTATGTGAGTTACCATTAAAGGATTTTCAAATATTGAACACACTTTTAATATAATTTAGGCTTCATTGACATTTGATATAGGGTTTGTTTTATCTACTTTGGATATTTTATTTAATTACAATAAACCATTCCAGTTGACTTAGCCTCTTTTTAACTAAGATAAAATTACTTTTCTAAAATGAGTTACATAGATTTTGTTTTATGTCTTCTGAACTTATTTATCCCAAATTCATTTTAACATCTTGAAAATTTAGTAGGACTCTTTTGTAAATACTACTGAGCATGGAAACCAAGAATTATTTTTTGTTAATATTCTCTATGGTTTTGCATCTTTCATTGATATTTCTGATCTAATCTTTTTTTTCCTTTTCTGTTTGCTATGTTGCTCCTTTCTTAGCTTTCTCTGTTGAACCTGCTGTTATTTTTAAAACATTTTTTGGGTGAGTGAGTGAGTGAGTGTGTGTGTGTGTGTGTGTGTCCTGGAGCTTGAACTAAGGGTCTTGTTCTCTAGGCTTTTTCATTGAAGTTTGACACTGCCACTTGAACCACACCTCTGCTTCCTTTTTTTTTAATTGATCAATGTACCTATTATTATTTTGTTTTCTAAGAATCTGTTATCACTTTATTATTACTTTCACTCTTTTTACTTGTATTCTGTTTTTAGTTTTTTCTTTGAGACAGAGAATCAAATTAACTATACTACTGTCTCAACCATCCAACTGCCAGGATTACAAGTATTTCCCCTCACAGATCTAATTATCACTTAGTTTTAAATTCTGTAGCTATTGAATAGTTGATCATAAAGAATTTTATTTAAGTAGTCCTGGTTTTTGTTAATATCTTTATTGTGTTTTTTTGGAAAACAATAGATGACATGGTACAGTTTTTTCTTTAATTGATTGTGGTTTCCTGTACTTTTGGCCTGCAACATGCCCTACTTGGAGACTGGTAGAAGATGAAAACAGCTAACATCTGGTGATGTGAAGTTCTGTGCTATGAAATACTCCAATAGATAACCATACAAAAGCAAGTTATTCTAGTGAACATTTTGCCTGATCACTCAGTTCTTTAGGAATGTATATTTGCATTATGATATTAAAAGACAGAATTCAGTTAAGTAAACTCTAGAAGCTGACTTCTAAGTTCAAATGACGAATGATTTAGTGCCAAGTTAAAACCAGAAGTATTTGCTTTGCTCTCTGGTAAAAAAAAAAAAAGTAGATTAGGATAATCTACTAATCCTAAAGATTGAGGTAAGATTAACTGAGCTATCGTATATGAAGTACATAACAGTAATCTTTTTGTACAGCATGACTATTCCTATTAGCTAAATGTTGACATATGGTAAGAAAGACATTGACCATTTCCAAAACATAAAACTAATTTGAATTCTTCTGCTTCATAAGCCAACACTGTTACAACACTGAAAGAAATAGTTAAAGACATCAATCACAAACTAAATAAGGAATTATTTAATTTATAATTAAAATAAATTAAAAATTACACTTTACAAAATAAAAATTTATTCATTACTAAAAAAAACCCCACACACAAATGTGTAAAGAAGACAAAGTATAAAGAAAATATTCACAGTATATGCAATAGACAAATTCTAAATATTCTGACAAGAAAATTAAAAAATGGGCAAAATGTAAACATGCATTCATATGATATAATATTAAATTAATTTAAATTATACTATAAAAATGTGTATGAAGCCAGGTGCTGGTGGCTCATTTCTGTGATCCTAGATACTCAGGAGGCTGAGATCTGAGGATCACAGTTTGAAGCCAGCCTGTGCAGGAAATCCCATGAGACTCTTATTGCCAATTAACTACTAAAAAGCTGGAAATAGAGCTATGGCTGAAAAGGTAGAGCCCCAGTCTTGAGCAAGAAATCTCAAAGACTGCACACAGGCCCTTATTTTAAGCCCCTGGACTGGGCCCAAAATACTGTGTATGAAATAACAACTTATCATTTATTTTTCTTTCTTTCTTTTTTTCTGTCATGGGGCTTGAATGCTGGGCCTGAATGCTGTCCCTCAGCTCTTCTGCTCAAGGCAAGTGCTTTACCACTTGAGCCACTGCACCACTTCTGGTTTTCTAAGTGGTTTATTGGAGATAAGAGTCTCACAGACTTTCCTGCCTGGGCTGGCTTTGAACTGCAATCCTCCGATCTCAGTCTCCTGAGTAGCTAGGATTACAGGCATAAGCCACCATGCCCAGCTTTATCATTTACTTTTCAAGGTAAACAAAAAAATTAACAAAAATTAACAAAAAGGAATAAAAAATAAAACCCACTGTAGCATAAACAGAGAAGAAATAAAGTAAGACACAGTAGGTGTATAAACTACTGCCAGCATTCTAGATAATAACTGGGTAATTGCATCAGCATGGATAATGTGCATCCACGTCTGACCTTTAGAAATTAACTCTAAAATATAATTGCAAAATGCAAAAATAATGATTACATGAGAATGTTCACAGAAGCATGTTTTACAGACAAACATTAAGGAAGCTTTAGCATAGAACAATTTACATAAATTTCTATAATCCATTTTCAGGTATGGTCCAAAGGGCTAGAATTATAGTTGAGAAAAATGCAAAGCCCATTTCCCTTTTGGAACATACACTGAAATCCAGGGGAGCAGTGACAAACATGTGATAGGATTAAAATATGTGCCAGAGCCAGCCCACAACAATGGCTCTTGCCTGTCATCATAGCTATGCAGGAAACTGAGGTTTGAGGATTTGGCTTCTTTGCAAGCTTGGGGAGGTAAGTTCCTGAATATCTCCAACAAATCACCAAAATACTGCAAGTGGAGTTGTGACTCTCTAGGTTTGAGTAAAAAAAAGCTAAGGGATAGCACCCAGGCCCTGAGTTCAAGCCCCAGTAATACACACACACACACACACACACACACACACACACACACACACTACCCACGCATTGAGATTAACACACACACACACACACACACACACACACACACGCACGCACGCACGCACACACACTACCCATAGTAAAACAAAGCAGTAACTTAGGGTAAGGACAAGAGGCAGGAATTAGGGGAGGATGGAGGAAAGGGTGACGTTGACCACAGAGCACTGTATTCATAACTGACTTATGGAATTGTAACTTCTTTGTACAACTATTTAATAATCAATCAATATTAAGTAAAATAAAAAACTGCAGATAATAAAAAAACAAAAAGCCAACAAGAGAGGTGGTCTTTTGCTGTGGTAGCCAGAATTTGTGTTAGTCATTTCCTTACACACATTAGCTACTCCTGACCTTTCTACCCCTGAACTGGTAGTTTCTCTGAAACCTAAATCAAAGCACCATCATTTGGTTCAAGATTATGATAGTTCAGGTAGAGTAAAACTTGAGTTGAAGTCTGAGTAAGCTGAGGAAATGTTCCTTGCAGAGGACAGAGCAAGCACAAGCCTGGGCAGGGCTTGCTTCTTGTGGTTAAGAAACAGGGAAAAAACCAGTACAAAGGAAGAGGAAGCAAAGGAACTGGGGAGTAAGATTGTGGGAGAGAAGGGGAGATGTACATGGCTTATATCTTGTAAGTCTCAAACCATAGTGATGAGGAAGAGGTAGGGCTCCTAAAATACTCTGCAAAGGTCAAAAGAGCTAATTTTGGAGGCTTCATAGGAATATTGATCAGAAACAGTCAAGAACAGAGCTGGTGTATTGGAGAATGAAATGATAGAGCAAACATGTAGAGACTAGCAGAAGGATATAGGTTAAAAAAATAGACCTGTACAGTACTTACAGCCTGTAGAAAGCAGGGTGGGGAGTTGAAGCTGGGTGCTGGTGGCTCATGCCTGTGATCTCAGCTACTCAAAAGGCTGAGATCTAAGGGTCATGGTTCAAAGCCAGTCTGGACAGCAAAGTCCATGAGACTCTTATCTCCAACTAACTACCAGAAAACTGGAAGTAGAGATGTAGATCAAAGTGGTAGAGAGCTAACTTTGAGTAGAAAAAGTTCAGAGACAGTACCCAAACCCTGAGTTCAAGCCCCAAGACAAAAAAATGTTTGATGTTTACAAAAATGAATGGCAATGACCAGTTGGACTGGCAAGACTTCACTGCCTTTTTTGGAGGCTCATTGGCTGCTCTAGAAAGAACATGGGATAGGGGAGCAAAATGGAGTTAGGAGATGGATTAGAAAATTATTCAGTAACCTGAAAAGAGTTTATGGGGTCTTAATATTTTCTCCTTTTCACATCTTACAGTACTCTATGAAATATGTAGCACACTTTAAAGAGCCGTGCTAGGAGATAACATAATTTCTATCATAAGTCACTTTTATGTCATCTGCAGTTCTTTGAAAAAACATTTTATAACCCAGGAACAAATCTGAGAAATAGAAACATCTTTGGTCATATAGCAGAAGAAGATATATTATTGTTTAAATCTCTGATATTTTACTGGAATTTATTATCTTAACATAACCTAAACACATCTCACTGATAAAATGAGATGATTTTCTATGTATTATGGTTGGAACTGAATCTAGTATCAATTCAACATAATTAGACAAGCATATTTAGAGTCCCATAATATCAGGAAAATTGCATGAGTAATAGTTATCATCCGTTCATAGAGAGGTGAGATCACTACTTAGTATTCAGGAAATAGTATCTCTTGCTTCTTTGATTATTGTTCAAATTGCTAACATTTTAACTTACATATAAGTTTCTTTCACACATGTAATCATTTTGGTGTCTATTTGAAAGTTTTTCACAAAATCAAAGAATTTTAGAATTATGATCCTTTTGATAAGTTGGTTGCATATGGCAGTTTAGGATAATTGTACTAAAATAATTATTAATAAATATTAAAGAGAAATGTTATGCATACTTTGATACACTCTCTAATTTTTATGACTGTATGAGCTAATTTTCACATGAAGCAAAATTGATGCTAATATTCTTTTTCTTCTTTCTTTTCTGCTTTCTTTTCACCATTTTTCACAAATTTGATTTACCACTTTGGTTCAAATCATAATTTATTTCCAGGGTTATCACAAGTTATAACTAACAGCTGACCCTTCAACTCAGCATGAGCAGACTTATTTCTCAAACATATATCAATCTGTCCCTCATTAATTAAACACTCTCCAGTGGTTCTTCTTACTCCTCAAATTAAAAACTTACAATTAGTATTAGAGCCTGTATTATTTCCCTGAGTTTTATCTGAGTTCATGGTTTACTCATCTCTCTCTTCCAACTACATTGGCTCCCTCACTGTCCCTCCACCTTGGGGGCTGCTCTCCTCCCTTAAATCTTTGCTCACACTCTTCCTTCCAGCTAGAAAAGTTCTACATCAGCTATCAGCTCAATTCCCTCACTTCTTTATAAAGTTTTTAATCTTACAATTTTCACTCTGCTCTTCCCTAAAGTTTCCTATTTCCATAGTCTGTCCTTTATTTCTTTGTTTTTTTTAGTTGTTTTTTTTTTTTTTACCAAAACAGTCATTTTCTTCACAAGTACAAGTTAGTTATTTTTCAAATATTTTTATCCCCACTTATTAGATTTTTATGACTTTAAAGCATATAATTTATGAAATACAAAGTCCACTCTTTAAAAGATTACACTTCAATGGTTTCTAGAAAGTTGATGAGTTGTGCAATCATTAACCAACTTTAGACTATTTCCATTACCTTATAGAACTGCTATGCTGTTTCCCAATAATTCCCTCTTGGCATTTCCAGCTTTAGGCAACCACTGATCTGCTTTCTGTCTACAAATTTGCCTTTAGTAAGCAGGCCTTATCAAAGGAATTATCCACTATGTAGTTTTCTTGCATCTGGCTTCTTTCACCTAGCAAAATGTTTCTGTGCTTTGCCCATGTTGCATCACGCATAAGAATTTGTTTCTTTTTATTGTCAAATCACATTTTAGTGTATGGAGCTATCACAATTTGTTTTTCCAGTGCCAATTGAAGGACTATTAGAGTGGCTTTTATTTAGAGATATTTTAAAGAGTGAATCATTTCTCATTTCCAACAAAAATGTATGAGGATTCCAACTTTACTACGTCCTTCCCAAAGCTATACATCATTTTTTTCTGTTGCAGATGATGATATCTCATTGTAGTTATATTTTGCATCAACCTAAAGACAAATGATGCTGAGCATGTTTCCTGATCTGATTAGTAATTTATTTTCATTTTTTGTAACAATTACCCTTCATATGACATCATCCTTAATTGAATATTCTGTTTCTGAGTTACAAGAATTCTCTATATATTCTCAGTATTTGATCCACAAATATTTTCCGATATATAATTTACAGGTATTTTCTTTCTCATTACAACCTGTTTTGTTTCATGTTTTTGTAATGTTTTCATTTGAAGTAAAAATTTTGAGTTAAGATGAAGTCCAATTTATTTTTTTCCTCTAGAAGTCTGATGTTTTTGGTATTATGTTGACTGAACCACAGTCACAATAATTTCCTCTATGTTTCTTGCAAGCGGGGAGCACTCTGAGACAGTGATTTCCTGGAAGGACTCAGCAAATTCACACAAATTGTTCTACTTAAGGTTATGGTTTACCACCACTCAGCAAAATTTTATAGCAAGAATGTACTTGCATATTTAGAAAAAAAATGAGAACCAAGTGACTCTGGAAGGAGGAAAAGAGTAGTCAGAAATGTTATTTGAGGGGAAATTGTGAAGACCCTTATCAATTGCTTTAGATATTGAATATCCCAACGAGAGCCTAAAGAAATCAGTTTTTAATACTAAGAAAAATGCTGGAAAAAAGAGACAGCTGTTCCATTATGAATTTAGATAACACAGTTTTTCAGTTTTTACCAGGAAAATGCTGATGAAACCACACACATTTGCTCAAGTTAAACATAATTGTGAATCCATAAATATGATACTTAGAAGTGTTTCTTGTGGGAATTTGGAAATGTCACGATGTGGGTGTTTTTATTTTTTTCTACTTTTTAGAGATAAGATTTCTATGTACTATGTTTTCAATATATTAAATGTTTTTGTTCCTGAAAAAAAATGTTAAAAATCCATGGAGCAAAAATTCCCTAAAGTCACATATCTCCCTTGATTTCTTCTTTCTTTTTGAACATATGTTTTTATTGTAAAAATACTGTACAGAGGGGTTACATGAGTAAGATAATGAGTACATTTCTTATTGAGTATTGTTATCTCCTCCTTTGTTTTTCCCCTACCATCCCTTCTCTCCCCACCTCCCCTCTTCTTTCTTTTATTTCTTTTTTCCTTTCTTCTACAAAATGAACAAAGTATAATCCCTTCCTGGGAGTAATATTTAGGCCAGTAGAAGACAGACGTATGGTTGAAATCAATTATTTCTAATACAATGTGAAAAATGCCCTGACACAAACTGTTTTGAGAATACTGCAGAGTGTATAACTCACCACCCAGGAGAGCCATGGAGAGCTTAAGAAAAACGTGGTGATCTTTTTGTTGAGGTTTGCAGCTTGAATTGGAGATGGCTAAGTAAATGATAGAATGAGAAATTCTTTAGAAGATTAAAATTTTAAATCCAAAATATGGTCTAATCCAATGACTTCTCAGAGAATAGTAGATAACCAGGCAATTTGTGGTCATATCTCACATGGCTCCTGAATTATATAACAAAGTTAATGGAATTTCTACTGTAATAAAAAAAAACCATAAAGCTACTTTACAATGGAGTAAGGATTGCCTAATTCCCCCCCAAAAAATACTGAAATGATAATATCCCAGTAGCACTGTACTTAAAGATAAGGCCTCACAAAAGCAATCAGGTTAAATGAAGTCATAAGGGTGAGGTTCTGATCTGATGCTATCAATGAACAAATAAAGGGAAACAAATGTGTATTCTCTCTTGCACACTCCACATGCCCCTCTCTCTTCTCTCTACCTCTCAAAACCAATGCGACATTGGGAAAAACTATGTTATACCAGTATAAGAAGGCATGGTAATTAGAAAGAGTCCTCACCAAAAAAAAATTGATTTAGTAAGAATATTGATCATGGATTTCTAGCCCCAGAACTGTGACAGAATTAATTCCTGTTATTTAAAGTATCTCATCTACAGTGTTTTGTTATAGAAGCACCACCTAATACACAAGATGTCTTCCTAGTCATAAAACTAGATAATGTTCATTGTGGTTAATTTGAAAATTAAGGAAAACCCAATGAGTTTCTGAGATACTTAAGGTAAAAAAAATTGTACCAGGTAAGTAAAAGAGACATCCTAGCAGAGGTTTGCTGACAGATATGAAAAGAAAATAGATAGCAAGAAGCAAAGAGGAGCTATAGAGACAGAATCTGATAGTTTTGAGTAGAAGTTTTGAATTTGACAGCTTAGAAGAGGTAGCGATCAAGGGAGGAATTGTAGGTTATTGACTAGGAGCATGGTAGACATTAAAAATACCCATCAGAAAATTCAGTTCTATCCCCAGTCTGAGCTGTCATCAAACCCTGACATATGAGTAACCTTATGTAGTCAAAAATACACATCTAAAGTACAAGAAGCAATAGAGTTGTCAGGAATGACATTACACATATAGATGGTTGAAAAACATCTTGGTATTTCATGGATTGACCTGTAAGTTATGTGTGGTATCAGAAAGAGTACATGAGTCCTAAAGAACACCAGCCTGGGTTAGGGGAGGGGCTAAAAGAGGGACTCGTAGAGCCAAAAGAAAAAGCCCCAAACAACAAACAGAAAGCAACCACCAAAATAATCCCCCAACAACTCTTTCTACATCAGAGGAGAAGCAACAAAGAGTGTTACCATCTGATGATGGAAAGAAACAACATCCAGCATCAGGAAAAGAAAGTGTTGGGGATGAATGTTTGATTTTAGCAGGTGGTTTATTGTAGAATGTTAATGAGAATTGTAAATGTATACATTGAAATTTTATTATGGAAGGGGCATTCTGCTATGCCCTTTAAATATGTGTGTGTGTGTCAAGCAATAGATTACATATATACTTATATGTGTATGTGTAAATGTCTGTACATATGTCTATACATGCATGTGTGAGTAGTGATAACACCACACTTATAGTTAAATGCTATTTTATTATTATTCAGATAGTTTCTCTATGTAGCCCAGGCTGGCTTTGAACTCCCAAATCTCCTTCCTCAGTCTCTTGAATATTGAAATTACATGTATATACCATGTCCACCTTTTCTGTAATTAAACAATATCTCACATACATGTTCATATCCCCATGTTTTTGTTCATTTGTATATATGTAAAATATATCTGATCTTATTTAAATTAATTTATCATGTTCATAGAATTACTTAACCCATGAGAGTCTTGTGAGATTATTATGATAGTTTTCAAGATTACCTGTATAATATAAAACCTACCTCTATCTTAGAAATTAAATTACAGTAAAGTTTTTTCTTGTTTTGCCGTCCAGAAGGTTTAAATAAGAAGTCCTGTAGTGCATGCTATCATAGAATTTACAGTGTTTTAAAAGATTTTTTTAACAGTTCATTAAGCAATTTATCCATTCAAATATGATTGGTGAAATACAAATGTATAAAAGTAATTTGTGGTAGCTCCATGCTTGTTTTTTTAAATTATTTATTCTTGTTACAATTGGATGTATAGGGCATTCAACCAATTATAAAATTGGTTGAAAAGTACATTAAATAATTGTGTTGTGTGACTTGTGCATTATAAGAGCATTACTTTTATAGATTTAATGTTTAGATGAGAGTTTATATTATATTATATTATATGATAGTTTATATTATATTATAATTAAAAATTATGCCCATTTTAATGCTTACAAACATTTTATGGCTAATTGAATTTAGTCTTTTTCTAGCTTAATTTAATCCATGACCTGGTAGCAAAATCAGAGCAAATATGAAAATTACAGAATTATGTTCAAGTTTTACTTATTCATATTTTATAATTGGCAAATATTTAGTCAAAACAAAAATCTTATTTTTATTTCAATTTGTTTACATAGATACTGATTTATACAGACTTAGAGGAGCAAAATTATATGCAATCAATATCTGTGTAGTCACATGTTTTGTTCTGTCTTATTTTGTACCAGTCATGGGCTTGAACTCTAGCCCTGGGTGCTAACTCTGAGCACTCCATCATTTGAGCTACAGTTCCACTCTTGGATTTTTAGTGTTTTATTGGAGGTAAGAGTCTTACAGATTTCCAGCCTGGGCTGGCTTCAACCCGTCACCCTTAGATCTCAGGCTCTCAAGTAACAATGAACCACCAGCACCTGCTTAGTCATATATTTTAAAAATAATTCGGTAAACAAAAACTGAGAAACATATTTTTTTTGCTTTTTTTATTTTAGTTTTTTAAATTTTATTTTATTTTATTTGTGAACATACTGTACAGAGGGGTTACAATTGCATGGGCAGGATAATGCGTACATTTCTTACCAATTGCAGCCTCCTCCTTTGTTTACCCTTCCCATCCCTTCCCAGCCTCCCCCTTCCCCCCCATCCCAATCCTTCTCCTTCCCCCCTTCCCCCCACCCCCTCCCCCCCCCCCGCACCGACGTTGTAAAGCTCGTTTTGGACATGACAACTTGTACTTCTCATTGTTGAATCAGATCCACCTGTATCCTTAAACAACTGGTTTTTCCCCATCTCCTCCACAAGTTATACTGACATCAAATATAGTGAAAGCAGGGGTTATACTGTGGGGGAGGGACATACAAAGCAACAAAGAGATAATCTTATAAATGCATTAGAAACACATGTATGAAAGAAAAAACATTAAAATACATATCTAAGGGTTCATTTTCCTGACATCACATTATCTGTCCTTTTCCGCTTGACTCGTACATATACTAGATATTGCAAATAAGGGAAACCATGGGACCTATGTTTCTTTGGGCCTGGCTTACTTCACTTAATATAATTTTTTCCAAGTTTGAGAAACATATTTTTAGGTGAGCATATATTTGTAAAGATTTATTGAGGACAAGCATTAAATTTCTAGAGTAGAATATTCTCACATGTTTATGATGTTTTTTAAACTTCCCAGATAAGAAATTGCTGTTGAGTCAGAACACCCTAACCCCAACAGACACTGAAAACTGAGAACTTATGAAACTTTAAGTGAATAATGATTTATTAAGGAATGTAAATTTGCTCTGTGTGATGGGTATGTAGTTGACCACTAAAATGAATGTCAGAATGGAATCAGGAAGCTTTAAATATTCAGATCAGTTATATTGGAATTGTGTTCATTTGACCATGTGCAATAATTCTACTTTGGGCTATATTCATAAAGACATAACTAATTCAAATGATATTTGGGTTAAAAAAAAACTTTGCTGAAAGTTTAACTCAAGTGATAGTATACCAGCTTAGCAGGCATAAGGCCCTGAGTTTAAACCTCGTATCAAATTTTGGGGAAAAAATATATATGTATAATATACACATGTTTGTGCATATATATATATACACACATATAAATCAAGTTCTATATGTATAAGTAGCCACTAGAATGTATTTAGGCCAATAAGAAGTTCTTCTTATTGGGATAGCTACTTTTAGGTAATTAGTTATTACATTTTTGAAAATAAGAAACAAAACATTCAAAGTTTAAAAGTTTAGTGCACTTTTCCTTGTATATTTGAGCAGAATGCATTTTTACCTAAAACTTAGCATTAGCAGAGCTCACTGCTTAGGAAAAAGCTCCTAAACAAGTAAAGATGAAAGTAATTTTGGTTGTGTTCTTTTCAAAAGCTACAAAGAGAAACTGCCTGAGTATTTTTTATTTTTATTTTTTAATTTTTTATTGTGAAAATAACATACAGAAGGGTTACAATTACCTGGGGAAGGTAATGAGTACATTTCTTATCAAGCATTGTTGCCTTATGTTGTTTACTTGGAGACTGGGTAAAATGTAGACATTTTTGTACAATGGAGTATATCATTTACATCTATTGTAGCGTATTCAAACTCTAAAAAAAATCCTACTTGAATTGTATTTAGTACTAACTTTGATTAGGTAATACAATGTAATCATATAAAGATGTTATTTATATTTTCTTCATTTTACACGTATGAAGAAATAAAAGGGAATAAATAATATTTGATTATCTGGGTAGGGTATGAAATAGATGCATTTTAATAAGCACAAATTATTGGTCAATTGCTCATAAATAGCACAAATTACAGGTCACTTATTTACAGTAGAATAACATGTAGCAACACAAATAAAACTGAAGGAAGTTTCAAGAAGAATAAATATTTTTACATACTATGATGTTAGTTGATTTTGTTATATGCTGCTAAATAAATAATGAATAAGTGGTAAAATGAAAAGTAACCTTAAGTTAGTTTAAAAAATCAGAAAACTTGTTTTTACAACTATATCTAAGCTCTTGAATTTGAAAGCTTTATATTTACCTCAAACTTTCAATCTGCTTCACTCCCTTTAAACATTTGAGATCATTTTACTGCTTAAAACCAGAATTTTAGCAAAATGAATGAGATAATAATGGAAGTTAGATTTTCACATAAAACAAAGCTTTCCAGGCTGGGAAGGTAGCTAAGTGGTAGAGTGCTTGCCTTGCATACATAAGGCCCTGGGTTCGATTCTCAGCACCACGTAAGCAAAAAAGAAAAAAGCTGGAAGTGGCGCTGTGGCTCAAGTGGTAGAGCGCTAGCCTTGAGCTGAAGAGCTGAGGGACAGCGCCCAGGCCCAGAGTTCAGGGCCCGTGAACGGATCCCCCCCCCAAAAAACAAAGCTTTCCAAGTGGAAATGGAAATCCATAATTTGATAATACTTTTTGATCATTAAAAATTTATTAGAAGTTTCCTTAAAATAAATTTCTACTAGTCAGTGAAATTAGATAAACTATCCAATTTTCTAATTCTTACAAAGGGAAGTTCGGATTGCAGAGCCTGTCCTTATATTAGAGGAACCATATATGTGTCAATTAAGGAAAGAGTACCTGTTTCAGTGGTATGTGAATCCAAAATACACATACTGCTTTTGAAAAATGTTTTAGTTCTCCATTGTTTTTAAAATATTTAAAACATATTCAGAATAGGATTTACTAAAAGCCCTAAAATGAAATGTGTTTTGAATTGTGTATTAGCAAAGACACTCTGACTTAAAAATTAATAAAGTAGTTGTTCTTTTCCTAATTTGTCCTTGAACTACTTGGCTATTTAAAAAACAACAACAACAACACTTTTTTCCGTCACTGGAAAGTCAACTTTATTTTAGGATGATAAAAGATTCTAAGTCATCAAAACTTTCTGATTCTACAAGAATGAAAATGTATTCAAGTTATAGTGTTACAGTTATTTCATTTACCCACGGTGAGCAAAATAATAAAATATTTCATATGAATAGGAGTAATTATGCTTTTTAATGAAACTTAAAAATAAGGAAAAATCTGGGGCTCAGTGGGAAGTTGGCTCAGTGGTAGAGTGCTTGCCTTGCATGCATGGGGCCCTGGGTTCGATTCCTCAGCACCACATACGCAAAAAGAAAAAAGCCAGAAGTGGTGCTGTGGCTCAAGTGGTAGAGCGCTAGCCTTGAGCTGAAGAACTGAGGGACAGCGCCCAGGCCCAGAGTTCAGGTCCCACGACCGGACCCAAAAAAAAAAAAAGGAAAAATCTTACTCAATCAAGACTAAAACATCTAAGAATGTCCATTTATTTGGCTGTCAATCTTTTACCTAGCTACTTAATCTTAGATGTATGCTGAATTTGAGTAAAGTTCATGAAATCATAACCTTGCAAATCTCACAGAACCTAAGGCCTCCTCTGTGCAGTCAAACATAGCAGTTACGAATACATTTCAGTATCTGCTAAATGGTCATATATGTTCAACAATCAGTCAGGTTGACTCCTGGATTGCTGTTGTTTCTGTCAACTATTAGACTACAAGAATTTTCACGTAATATACCTAAGGAAACTTTCCTTTTTCTTTATAGAAATAGTATGTTGGAAAAGATTGTTTTTCCTAAGTTGACATTCAACAAATGATATCTTCTTGTAACATATGGTGTAAAGTTTAAATGAATGTTTAAGTCCCATTCAGATACTTAAAAGGAGATTTTAATTTTTATAATAGAAGTGCTTTTTCTTTTCTCAGAATAACAATCTATTCATTTCTGTCTTTGAAAACTGACAATCTATATTTTTGTAATTTTAATATATATTTTATTGTAAAGATACTGTACAGAGGGGTTACAGTTACACGAGCAAGGCAATGAGTCCATTTCTATCGAGCATTGTTACCCCCTCCTATGTTTTTTCCTTACCATTCTTTTACTCTCCACCTCCCCAACATCCCCTCCCCAACCCCGCTGACTCCCGCCGAAGTTGTAAAGTTCATTTTCAACATAGTGTCTTGTACATCTCATTGATACTTTGGATCATTCTATATCTTTATTTCAGCATTTTTTTAAAATTTCTCTTCCCCTACCCAAATTAGAAAAATGTATATACAAGATACAGGACACCGGAATCAAATAGAGTGACAATAGGGGTTATAGCATGGAGGAAGAACATACAAAGAAACAAAAAAAAATCATATAGTACATTAAAAAGAACAGCAAGAAAGATAAAATCTCTTGAGTCCCTATCTTGGGGTTCATTTCTCCTTACATCATCTTATATGGTCATATGTACATAGCTTTTGACCTCTTTTGCTTGTCCTAGGCATATACTAGTTATTGCAGATAAGGGAAACCAGGGGACCTATGTTTCTTTGGGTCTGGCTTACTTCACTTAATTTAGTTTTTTCCAAGTCTTTCCATTTCCTAACTAAGGAGTCAGTGTCATTCTTTCTGATAGAGGCATAGAATTCCATTGTGTATATATACCACATTTTCTTGATCCATTCATCTACTGAGGGGCATCTGGGTTGGTTCCATATCTTAGCTATGGTCAATAATGCTGCAATAAACATAGTTGTGCTGGTAGCTTTAGTATGGCCTTGTTTGTGATCGTTTGGGTAAATGCCCAGATGTGGGATTGCTGGGTTATAGGGGAGCTCTATGTGTCTTTTGAGGAACCTTCATATTGCTTTCCAGAGTGGGTAAGTTTACAGTCTCACCAACAATGCAGTAGGTTTCCCTTTTGGCCACATCTCCTCCAGAATGTTGTTATTAGATTTCTTGATTATAGTCATTCTAGCTAGGGTGAGGTGAAATCTCAATGTTGTTTTTATTTGTGTTTCTTTTATGGCTAGAGAAGTTAAGCATTTCTTCATATGTCTATTAGCCATTCTTATTTCCTCTTCAGAGAAATCTCTAAGTATTTAGCCCACTTAATAATTGGGCAGTTGTTTCTTTTAGGTTTTGTTGTTGGAGAATTTAATTTTTTTGAGTTTTAAGTATATTTTAGATAAGACACCCTTGTCCATTGTATGGCTAGTGAAGATCTCCCAATCCATGGGCTTTCTATTGATCTTGCTTGCTATGTTCTTTGCCATGCAGAAGTTCTGCAGCTTCATTCAATCCCATTTGTCCAACCCTTCTTTGATTGTTGTGTTTCTGGATCTCTATTAAGAAAATTTTGGCCTGTGCCAAGGAGCCCTAGAGTTTCTCCTATTTCTTCCTGTAATGTTTGCAAGGTGACAATCCATATTAACTACTGATAGTTACCATTATATGACAAGGGACAGATAATATGGTACTTCTATTGTTGGATTCCATGTTCATTAGTGTTTAAATTGGCAGAATATGAAACAGATTTATTCATAGAAACATCATGTTTATACATAATTTTAAAATGTTAGAGGCTTGTTCAGCAAAATTTACCTGCTCCTACTTATTTAAGTAATCTACCGAGGAATATTAATTTCATCTTTACTGGATTACCTACAGAGGTTTAGCTCAGTTGGCAGAGCAAGTACACATGAGCCTCAGGTTCTGTCTCCAGCACCAAAAGGGATACAGGGAAGAATAGGAACTGCAAAAACCAAGCTAAATTCTCTAGACACAAATGACTTTTGTTGCAAAATGACAAGAATTGATCTGATTATTCACCATTATGACATTACTTTGGGTAGACATCAAGAGCCTTAGGTCCTTAGAAGTACATGGCCATTATTAATCTCTTTCCCCGCAATAGGTTCATCTAATGAAAGAAAGCCTTAGATCAAATTTTGCCAAATATCACAATATGTGACCCCTGTCATGACTTGATGTCATCCCAGCTACTTGTCTTTTTGGAGAACTCAGTACCTTGCATGAAAAGTTCATTAGAGACTTTTAACTTTTAGCAGCAGGATTCAACCAACACTTCAAGGTAGATAACATGGCTGTGAGACATTACATAGTATAATAAGCTTAGGCATTTATCTCCACACATATCTCAGGTATTCTTATTCTTTGTGGAGGTCTTGCATATGCTTTAGTTTTGTATTATCTTTTCTGATGGTTTTAAATGACTCCTAAATCAACATGTTATTTCAACTACTTATGTAGTATTTTGACTTCTATTGCCCTACTCAATAATGTGCAATCTAAAAGTTAAACTTTGAAATTGAATAGAAAATTTTGAAACAAACTATGTTTTTATGGATTCTGTTTCTAGAATCTGGTTGAGGATGTTGGAGGGTACCCACAAGTCCATGTTTTGATGTTTTCCCATGCTGATTCTAATGTAGCCTATCAGGAAACACTTGTTTAAGAAGAACTAGACTGGCTAGTCCCTGCTTAATGATAACCATTTGATAGACCAAGAACTGAGTTCAGTGCTCCCGTCTCAATTTTCATAGATCAATGAATCTTAGTACCCCATCATCCTCTTAGTCCCTCAGCACCTCAGATTGTACATTTTGTCTTACTTTTCTAATTTTTCACTACTCCACATGTATCATCTCAATATTTGCTGCAGTCATCCTATTTAAGTTCTTGCACATACCTCTGTCATACCCATGGCAAATCTTAGTGGCCAAAGTGACCCTTGACACTCTCTAAAAGTGGTATCTCTCAGAAAATCCTTCTTAGAAGAAGAACAATTATTTTTAATATTTTTACAAAATCCAATTTACCAACTTTTCTTTTTTTTAATATATTTGTTTTTTTTAATTTTATTTGTGAAGATACTGTACAGAGGGGTTACAATTACATGGGCAGGATAATGCGTACATTTCTTACCAAGCATTGCAGCCTCCTCCTTTTGTTTA
>NW_012267313.1:2233757-2252872 GCF_000151885.1 Dipodomys ordii | reverse complement strand
GCCTCTGGCTCTGGTTACCCAGTGAGGAAAGCCACTCCAATGGCTGGCGCCTGAGCTGGGTGACTTTTCCCTGGATGGAGCCGAGTCTGGCAGGTCACTTCACCGTTAAGTTCTTGTGACCTGCTAAATGACTCGTTTTATACCAAGGCCTGGGTTGGAGCTGGCAGCTCCTCCGAGCTTTGTCGGTATCCAAGATGGAGATCACCGGTGCTGGGGGGGGGGAAGGGTGGCCTTCCCTCCTCTGCTCCCTGAGAAGGAGTGAGGACGTCGGGCTTCTACTCACGCTGACTCTTGGATCCTGGGTCGTCTCTGGTCTGCAAGCTACAGGATGAAGCTGTCTGCTCCTTGTCGGTTCTTGCTGGTGTTGAGTAGAATCCGCTCGCCTGCTGCGTCTGGCTCCTTCATCCCGGACTCTCTCTGTGAGCGCTCAGGTATGGCCCCGGCTGCGGTCTCCGCCGCTTGCGACCCTGCCACCGCCTCCGCGGCAGCTGCTGGCGAGCGCTCAGATGTGTCTTTTTGCCTTGCCTTCCCTCTCTTGTCTAACTCTCTGTCCTGTGATGGCACACTTGGTGTGATTCTCTGGCTTAGGACTGTTCACTGGAACTCTAAAATTGCTTTCTATGCGAGAGCTTGTTCAGATTCCAGCTTCTCCTCCGCCATCTTCCCAGAACCCCCACCAAGTTTTCTTAAAGGTAAAACTAAAGCCATTTAAATACAACCAAGTTGCCATGAGTATGAAAAAAGTTCTAAAGTTGTGAGAATAGGGGTTATCACAGGCTGGGAAAGAAAGGATGATAGGAGTGATGGGAGAAGGTCAATCAATGCCTGCTAAGTTATAGTTAAATAACAACAAGTAGTTTTGGTGTAATACTGCACAAAATGGTAATCATAGATAGCAAAAATGTACTGTGCATTTCAAGAAGTTGGAGGAAAAGATTTTTAGTTTCATCACATGTGATAAATATTTGAGGAGATATATGTATCACATTATACAATATAAATCCATACCAACATACTGCATGGCATACCACTGATGACATGATATGTACATACATATGTATATGCACGGACATATGGTATCATTAATGGGTATATGATGTGACATATAGAAACAACCTGATTGGCTGCTGTTAGCATTTTCTTTATATAGGTGTTATACCAAAGTACTTTCCTAAGATGGACAGGATCTAATTATTTGGTAGTCTATAACTGGTGGAAACTGGACTTCTATAATTGATTTCAGTTGCTTGGTTATACAAATATACCCTTAAGTTAGGTCACCATTTGGTTATACATCCAACCAGGGTACAGCTCAGACCTGGATATTTTATCTTCAACTTAACAAATCTAGTCTATTGATGAGGCTTTCAAGTGAATTTTTATTTGTTTATGGAGCTTTTCATTCAGTTATTTGTATTCTCTTGGAATTCATTCAGGTATTTATTTGTTACTTTTTTATTTCTTTGTCCATTCTTTTATCGCTTTTTCATTTTTAAAAATTTTATTGTAAAGATGCTGTACAGAGGGGTTACAGTTACATAAGGCAATGAGTACATTTCTTGTTGATCATTGTTACCCCTTCCCTTTCTTATAGTTGTCCCACTATCCTTTCCCTCTCCCACCTTTCATACTCCTCCCCTCCTCCTCCAATCCCCCCACCCCCAGCCTGAAGTTGTGAAGTTTGTTTCCAATATGCTGTCCTGTGGGTATCCTTGTTGCAATGGGTCATCCTGTGTCCTTGTTTCAGCGTTTTTTATTTCCCTTCACCTCCCCAGATTAGACATATGTATATACAAGATGCAGGGTACCAAAATCAAGTACAGTGATAAGATGGGATATGCCATAAAGGAAAGAACTTACAAAGGAAACCACAACAACAACATCAAAAATTAAAATCACATGGTACATTTAAAACAATAGCAATTAAGACAGGCCTCTTGTGTCCATACCTTGGGGCTCATATAACGTAGCATCATCTTATATGTTCATATGTACATAGCTTTTGAGCTTTTGAGCTCCTCTGATAAGAGTATCCTATATGTATACTAATTATTGCAAATAAGGGAAACCATGGGCCCTAAATTTCTTTAGGACTGGGTTACTTACTTAATATGATTTTTTCCAAGTCTTTCCATTTCCTAACAAATGGGGTAGTGGTGTTCTTTCTGATGGAAGCATAGAATTCTGTTGCATATACATACCACATTTCTTGATCCACTTATCTACTGAGGGGCATCTGGCTTGGTTCCATATCTTAGCTATGGTGAATAATGCTGTGATAAACATAGTAGTGTTGGTAGCTTTAGTATGGCCTTGTTTGTGATCATTTGGGTAAATGCCCAGAAGTGGGATTGTTGGGTCATAGGGGAGCTCGATGTGTAGTCTTTTGAACAATCTCCATACTGCTTTCCAGAGTGGTTGAAAAAGTTTACATTCCCACCACCAATAGAGTAGGGTTCCCTTTTGGCCACATCCCCTCCAGCATCTATCATTATTAATTTTTTTTTAATTATAGCCATTCTAACTGAGGTGATGTGGAATCTCAATGTTGTATAATCATGCTTTCTAATGACTTGGGATTCATTCATTTTACTCTCATTAATGTTCATAACTTTGGAGTTGTTGACTTTTAAAGAAGTTGTATTGCCTTGTTATTTCATTTTTTCTTGAGTTATTGCATTCAGATTTGCATGTCTGAAATCACATCATTGGTTGGAAGTTTTAATAATGTGTAGTGACTTCAATATTCAGGCTGGACTGAAGACTACACATGCAGTGTTCTCAATGGTCATGAAAGCCTCTATAGTAGCGTGGGTGAAAGTGGCAAAAGGAAATCCAGTCTCTTGTGGTTCTTTGTGTATAGATAATAACTATGTGTAGGCTAAAGGCAAGGACAATTAAGTTTCTCTTATTCAAGTTCATTTCTCCTTTTTCTCTTTTGAAGCTTCTCTTGTTGCTGTTGTGATTTTTGGAAGTGGGAACTACTGCTGGCTGTGGGGAATCACTAATCTGTGTGCTAAGTGCCCCCCTCTCTCCTCTAGGGACATTAAGTATCTGAGCCTTTGATAGTGGAAGAAGCTAACAAAGTATTGCCTTCTGTCTGGCTGCTTGAGCACTGAGAGACTTTGCCTGCTAGACTCACTGCCTTCCAACCACACCAAACCTTATCAGCACAGGGGAAGGGAGGAGCCTGATATCATCAAGTGGTTTTCAAGAGTCTGAATGACACTTCATAGTCTTACCTAACAGTAAATATAAGCAGCATCTCCTAGAGGTTGTTTTCAGTACTTTCAGACCCCACCCATCAATTCCCCCACCCTTCGTGGAAGTGGGAAGATCCTGTGATTTTTGTGCATATTGGATAAGAACTCTCAGTCCTACTTGGGAGCTGGAAACTCCCAGAGGATGAGCTTTCTGTTTCCCTCAGGCTGGTATTGTGTTTCTTCTGTGATGCTCAGGTGATCAGACTCTTCTTCACCAGGGGGTATGGGGACACTGACCTCTGAACCTTCATTGCTTGAGCTTTTACTGGGTCCACATAAGACATCAGAAGCTCTCCTCTTCACAGTTGCCTCTTGCTGTCTCCTACTAAGACTCTGTGGCAGAGAGTTTCAAGATTTTCTGAGTTGCAATTGTTTCTTGTTTTCATGTCCCTAGATTAGTTGATTCTCAACCAATAGGCCCTCTCTCAAAACAGTACTTCACTATAGCTCTCCCAGATGAGAAGTGACAAAATGTCTTTCTTCAGTGAGGTTAATACACCATGAAGAAATAGTCACTGTCACACCAAATGCCTTAACTGTTTTTAAAGCCTAAAGGAAGTGTGGTCCTATCCTGTAGCTAGAATTGCCAGTCTGAAGCTGAGGACTAGTGGCTCAGGACTGTAATACTTAGTTACTTAGGAGGCTCACACTCAAAGGATCATGGTTCAAATCTGGCCCAAGGAGGGAACATGGTTCAAATCCGGCCCAAGGAGGGAAGTCCATGAGATTTCATCCAAAAAGTAACCATCAAAAAACAGAGCTGGAGGCATTTCTCAAGTGGAAGAGCACCAGTGGAGGACATAAGCCAAACAAGCAAGCTGATCAAGCCTAAGTACAAACCCCAGTACCACTGAAAAAGAAAAGAAAAGAAAGAAAGAGAAAAGAAAAAGAAAGGAATTGAAAAATTGTTGGTTTGTTGCCAGGTTACCTTGTCTTTTTCTCTTTGCCTCTTCTTTCACCAGGGAAGGGTTGGAATTGCAGACCATGTTATTTTTATTGACAACTTTTGTTTCTCCTTACTTTTCAATTGTTCTGTCAACTCTTCCTACATTCCCAATCCTCTTCCTCTCTTTCTCTATTGAGAGTATGGTCTCAAGTCATTCCTCTGATTCCTCTTATTCATGGAGTTAACTGCAAGATGCTTCCAACCTGAAAATTGACATGAGGATCAATGGTGCATGTTGGAGAGACATATCATTTGCTGGATATCCAAGTCGTTGGGGTTTTTTTGTTTGTTTTTTTTGTTCTTTGTGTTTTGTTTGTTTGTTTATTTGTTTGTTTGTTTTTACTGTATAGTAGTGGCATTTAGACTCAAGTAGCTGTAGCTATTGGCCTTGAGCAGACACTGGTGTGAAGCTACAAACTGCTTCATTAGAATGGCTATTTTTCAGTCTGCAGTAACCACTTCCTGATTCTGATCATTGAGCCGTCTATCTTATCAAAGTCTCTGCATTTCTCCATTCTGTGTGTCTCCCAGTCAGACCCAACTAATCATCTCTAAGATGGCCAGCCATTGAACTTACCTTTTTTCATTTTCAAGGAGTCAAAGAAAATAATTTGGAAACCTCTATTGTCTTTCTAAAGTAATTGCAAAACAAATGACATTTTTCCTCAGGACATTTACTTCTCTAAACAAACTAAAAAACTAACAAACAACAGTAACAAAAACCTTATAGTTTGATTAGGAGGCAGAATTTGGAGAAACCACTTTGAAGCCAGCCTCTGTAAAAAGTTGTCAGGTCTGTTTTTTGGTTTTTTTTCCTCAAAAATAAGCTGAATAGGACAGTGCAAATTTATGGTGCTCAGCAACTTTGGAGGAAGAGATAGGGGAATTTTGTTATGAGGCCAGTGAAGACAAAAGTATAAAATTCTATCTAAAAATTAAACTAAAGGCAAAAGGACTGGAATAAAACTCAAATGGTAGAGCATTTGCCTAGAAAGCATGAAAATCTGAATTGAAAGCCCAGCATTACTAAGGAAAGAAAGAAACAGGAAGAAAGGAAGGAAGGGAAGAAGGGAGGGAAGGAAAGAAGGAAGGAAAATAATCTTATAAATCAAAAGCTTTGATGTATAAACTAATTTTTTTCTGATAGGACACAAAAAGGATTTTAGAGTTGAAAAAATTGATTTTTCCCCTCCTAATTAGGAAAATAATTCTAAGAGAGCACTAATTTTTTCTCAATAAGGTGGGAAATTCCTTTATGTCATACTCTGCACATCTCTCTTGGTCTAAAATCTACTATTGATAAACTTCCATTATTTGATTTTTATATTCACATAAAAAGAATTTAACAATTGTGAAAGGTCTTCTTTTCCCAACAAACCTCATCTTTTCAAGATTACTACTACATTAAATGCTCAAAACTTCTTTGAGCCTCAGAGGTAAACAATGATAAAACTACTAATACTATCTATGGGAAAATAATCCTCATTTTTGGCTTTAGTTATAAGAGAGATACAGGAGAATTTGGCTACATGGATTTTTACTTTAAACTAAGAATGACATGGGGTGTGTGTGTGTGGGGGTGCCCTTTCAAGGACTTGAACTCAGGATCTGGGAACTGGCCTTGAACTTCCTTTTTTTTTGTTTGTTTTATTTGTTTTGCTCTACTACTTGAGCCACAGCTTTGTTTTTGACTTTTTGGTGATTAATTGAAGGTAAGAGTCTCATGAACTTTGCTGCCTGAGCTGGGTTTGAACCAAATCCTCAGATCTCAGCCTCCTGGGTAACTCATGTATAGACATGAGTCATTAGCACCCATCTAGGAGTTACTTTTGACTATTAATTGGCAAAGCCAACTGCTGCTTGTCTGAGATGACTGGTTTTTCTTACAAAGATTTTTAGTTTTCTGTCCAGGCATTTCCCTTGGAAATATATCTTTGACAAGACATTTGAAAATCAGTAGGCCATTTGTAGAACTCTAGGAAAATTATTCGTAGTGTCTAAAGTTGGGTTTCAAATTATTTCATAGAGGATTACCAGTTCAGTGAGTTAAGTCCCTGAATATTTCCCAATAGTTTGGCAGCTTTATTTCTTAGCAAAGACAGCTGGCAACAGCTGTCTTCAAACATTTTTATGCCTCTATATAGAAAGGCTAAAATATTTTTTTCTGCATTATGTAGGACTAAAGGGGTTCTAATGTGCCTGTCCTATAGGAAAACACATTATAATTAATTTAAGGAAAAGTGTTTTAACTCCAAGAATTATTGAATGGTAAAGCAAATCACCTTATATTAACCTGTATTTAAATTCTCAAGATGAATGGAATTTCATCTATGAAATGGTTTGAATGTGATTTAGGCAACCACTCAATAGGTAGTGGGCCTCAGTCATTGTAGTACATCAATAAGACAATGTCCTGCCTGACATTGAGATTCAATGATTCAACAGGCTTTTAGATTTTCCTAACACTTTGCTTAGAGATATAAATGAAATTCTAATGCTAACATTGGACTTCAAAAAGCCTAATCATTATCATGTTAGATACTTTATGCCTTATTTTAGACAATTGTCTTAGAATAAATGATAGATTTAGAGGATTTTTTAGCTATAATTCTTTGGTATATATATAACACTTTGGTATATATATAACACTTTGGTAGTAAATTAGCCTAATTTAAGGATTAAAATCTTTAAAAGTAAATATCAGGCACAGGGCCTGAAAGAAAGCAGGTTAAGTTGTAGTTTATCACTAGATTGGTAATAGTTTATACATGGTAAGCCATCTTTATTGATAGTCTGGAACTGTGGGTTGAAGAGGATTATTAGGCCACATCTTAATTCAGCTGGAAATATGCCATAGAAGATTAGTGATGGCAAGATCAATGGACAGAATATAGTATAGCTACTTTCCATCTCTCACATGTAGAATACCTATCAGGGTATTTAGATAAAACTCACAGAATTTATTTATGGAACATGACCTGTTCTTGGATCTCAGCTATGTAGAATCAGTGTTCCAGGTCAATTAGGTAATACAACTCAGAAGAGTATAATGTAAAAATCAGAATCTCATTGTTATAATTTGCAATTAGAACTATTACTGTCAAGTTGATTAAAATTTTATCTTTTAGTTAGGGCACCCAGCTGCTGGTGTCATTGAGATAGATGAGTTAATGACACTGAGTAAGTCTTTGTATATTAGCTTATAACTTTTCTTTTTTTGGTTTGTTCAATGTTTATGCTCTCCAACTCCTTTAACTATATTCCTAGTTCCCTGTTTGACTGTGATCATGCAGTGTACTCGCCTTCCTCAGACTTTCTGTAGTAGTGCCCAATTAATTCTTTTCTCTAATCCACCATTAACTGATACTTTGATAAATTACAATATAAATGAGTTAAGAAAACTAAAGACAATTTATCAGAATAACTTCTATTATTTAATTCAATTGACATCACCTCCAAAATTTCTATAATATTTTCTAAAATTTCACTCTCAATTTCTATACTATAATGCACAAGCAGAATAGTTAATTAGGTGCTTTAATTATGATAATGAACATAGAGAAATAGCTAATATAGTAAAGCTTTTTAAAATGTACAGTGTGAACACTTTTTATGGTACATTTGAGCCCTGAATCATCAATGCCATCAGTACATTTGAGTTCATTAAATGGGTTGTAGAGAACAGGTTTATGATTTTTAATAGCAATAGAGGTCTGTAATAGCTTTATATAACATTTAGGAAATAAAACACAGGCAAGTATATTAAAGTAGATAAAATGTACTTGAAACAATGTCCTTCATAAAACTGAAAACAACTCTTAATGTGATACTGTTTAAATAAAATTAAGACATTTTAAAGGTTGAAATCTGGGTAAAACATAGGACTGTTTGGTTTTAAAATAGTGTCAGAGCCAGGCCCTGGTGGCTCACACTATAATCCTAGCTATTCAGGAGGCTGAGATCTGAGGATCATGGTTCAAAGCCAGCCTGGGCAGGAAAGTTTGTGTGATTCTTATTTCCAATTAACCACCAGAAAACCAGAAGTGATGCCGTGGCTCAAGTAGTAGAGCACTCACTTCAGAGCTGAAGAACTCAGGGACAGCACCCAGGCTCAGAGTTCAAGCCCCACGACCAACACACACATGTGTGTGCACACATACACACACACACACACACAAAACAGTGTCAGAAGATAAAGATCCACTAATATGTCACATCATAGGAACACATTTTGTGTCTCTATAAGGAGAGACATTGGCTTCATACATGCTTACCCTTAAGTCTGTTTGCTGAGGTAACCATTGACACAAAGAAAGAGCCACAATAATGACTTCAATTATAACAACTATTTGCAAACTCTCTTAATACATTTTTAAAATCTATTAAATTAATAGATACTAACAGTTAAGAAATTAAATCATTTCTCCTCAATAGCTAAAGCCATGTACTTCACTCGAGTAGTTGGAAAGTTGAGTATTTCTAGATTCTGACTTCACTAATATTTTGATCTGCCTTGCATTTGCTCTCTGGGTCTCAAGATGCAGTCTTACTAATCTGAAAGGGCTTCAGCTCTTTTCCATGAACACTTTTAAAGATTCACCAATTACTGTTCATCATTGGTTGTAGGCTTGACTTCTTGAATAATAATGTCTAATTAACAAGAAGAAGTTGACATCATTTAAGGGTGAAGATAATCCCTTAGTCCTTAAAGCAGCTACTACTTTCCTACTTCTTTGTCTCAGTCTTCTGCACACTTTATACTGCTATGTAGGAAGAGGGGAAAGAAAGCATACTTTGAAAGATCATTTGTTGTTAATATTCAAATATGCTTCATATTTTAGCTGACAAAATTCACCCCCAGCTAAGCAACAAGCCTGCTTTTTTTTTGCATCTTTATCTGTATACTGCACTCCGATGTCATGTTCATTTATTTAGATGTATTGTTCCTATGGTGATATTTTTTCTTTACCTTTCAGTATATTGGGAGAGCATCCTTTTGGAACACTGGTTATGTAAAGGTCTGTTCAACCATGGACCTCTTTAAGCCTTATTCCTGTGGTGAACTATCTGTGAAGAATTGAACATATTTCTCAAATAGTTTCTTTAATACCTTACCAACCACCAAATCTAGGGATATGTATAATTCCAATAAAACAATTGCACTTGTAAAGGCTTACTGTCTGGGGTTATTCCTTGATAATTTGTGTTATCCTTTAGCAAAGACTAAACATACATATTTATAAGAAGCAAAAGTATGTCCCTAACCACAACCCACTCTGATATGGGTCTATTTATATTGTCCAGTATTATGAAACATACTTTATAAATATAAATTCCTAAACTCTACACATCTGTCTCACATCATCACATGAGCTCCTTCAAGTCCTGCAATATACAAACAAACATGGCTGGTGGCTCACACTTATAAACCTAGCTACTCATGAAGGTTAGATCTGAGGGTTGCTACTAAAGGCTAGCCTTGGCAGGAAAGTCTTTGAGACTCTTCTCTCCAATTAATCACACAAATACAGAAGTGGGGGTATGGCTCAACTGTTAGAGTGCCAGCTTTGAACAAAAAAAAAATCCATGTGATAGCTCTTGACCTTAAGTTCAAACTGTAGTATTGGTACAAAAAAGTGAAAGAACTAGAGTAACAAAAACCCCAAACATCATTGTAAAGTGGTAAGCTCAATCAGTAGAAATCATAGAGAATCCCCTAACCTCAATATTCTTTATCTAGTTTATGTACAGATCAACTAGCTGATCTGACATGTGGATATATCATTGATAATAAAAAATACTAATTTGTTGGGCACCAAGTGGGTGACATGTATAATCTTAGCTACTTAATAGGCTGAAATCTGAGGTTTGAAGCCAGCCTTGGCAGGAAAGTCTGTGAGATTCTTCAATGAACTACCAAGAAAAGCCAGAAGTACAGCTCAATCCCCAGGACTGGCATACACACACACACACACACACACACACACACACACACACACACACACACACAAATTGAAAATGCAACCCATGCCAGAACCTTGAATTGAACATGCTTTAGTTTGATGATGTAGGACCACAATTACATTTGCAGTAATTTATTGTCCTTATCTAGGAAAATTAAGAAATAACAACAGTCACCTGTAAGTGAACAAGCCATGTTATAGCTTTTTATGGAGGTTTATAAAGAGTGAACCCAATGTTTCCATTTTAAGAACTCATAATACATTTTGTACTATTCGTAATATCAACTCAGGAAATAATAGCCCACTAAAAGTCTATAGCAATCTTCTCAAAAAGGCTATAATGAGATACACATACAAGTGCTTTTAGAGCCTAGGCGAGGCAATTAATTTTTAGGTGTGAGATCCTCTTCTAGAAGGAACTGAGGATTAGCTGATTCTTTCTGGACTTGGGCCGATGAGAAGGTAAGGGAATACTTAGAATTCTTTGGGACATTTGAATAGGGATGGAAAGCCCATGCAATGGAGTGTCATCCCGCATGTATTTTTATTGTTGAGGGGAAATGGAAGGAAATCTTTTGAGCCAATTGTTTTGGATATTCTTATGTGATCATAGCATTACTTATAAGTATTGTCAGACAAGGGCTGAGTTATAAAAGGATATCAATGTGTCATTTTCATTGAGCACAGCAACATTATAGAGAAGGTGATTTCAAAGGTGCGTGGCTCTTTCATTACAGCCTTCGGGGGCGATGTTTGATCACTGAAAACGGGCTGCTTTGTTCCAGTTTTCTCTGATGTTTTGCATTATTGTGAATACATGTGCTGTGACTTAGAAAATATGAGTCTGTAAAGATTTAATAGATTCTAGACTTCCATATTCAAAATACATGTCTTGTGGTTAAAATGAAATGAAGTCCACTTTAATATGTATGTCTCTATATACACAAATGTATTTTAGATAAACATCTCAATAAAAATTTAAAAAACAATTACAAGTATGTGTTTGTTATAAGATTATGAACATTGGAAATTTATAAATCTCACCATTGTATATTAGTACTAAGAAAAAAGTATATTTTATGAGACATAATATTGTCGATAGCAGAGTGTAAAAATCTTTCTGCTTTCAGGGATTTGACATTGGCTCTATTTTTTAAATTTTTTATTATTATAAAGGTGATGTACAGAGGGGTTACAGTTCATAAATTAGGTAAAGAGAACTTTTCTTTTTGGACAATGTCACCCCTTCCTACACTCTACATTTTTTTTTATTATTATTGTGAAAATACCATACAGAGTGTTACAATTACATGGGCAAGATAGTGAGTACATTTCTTACCAAGCATTGTTGCCTTCTCCTTTGTTTCCCTATATCATCCTTTCCCCTCTCCACCTCTACCACCAAACCCCCTACCTCCACCCCTCCACCTCCCCACCCCCACCCCGCCAAAGCTGTAAGGTTTGTTTTTCAACATAACGTCTTATACATCTCATTGTTGTAATGGGTCCACCTGTATCCATATTTGAACAGTTTGTTTTTTCCCTTCCCCTCCACAAATTATATCAGCATCAAATACAGTGAAGCAGGGTTTATATCCTGGGGGAGGGACATTTTTTTTATCATATATAAAACCTGTCTAGCACTGGGCATCATTGACTCTTCTCTATTAAATGTGGGTTAGTAACTTCCTTGATTAGAAAAAACTTTTTAAGAGAAATTTCAAATGCCAGCATTGACATACGGTTCTTCTCCTTTTCTGACTAAAGGAAGGAAAAGAGAAAGAGAACTGCATCTTGTATATACATTTTTCTAATTTGGGGAGGGGAAGGGAAATAACAAAATGCTGAAAAAAGGGAAGGAAAAGGAAAGAGATGATAAAAACTGAAGAGCCCATAGTTTTTCATAGGGACACGAAACTTAAAGAAGCAATAGAAGTCTCTGGTTTCTATTCCCAGAGCATTGATGTGCAAACTCAAACTTTTGTCTATACTTTTTTTTTCCTTTTCTAAGATTGGGTTTGAACTCAGGGCCTCACACTTGCTAGACAGTTACACCAGTCCTTTTTTCTTCGCTTTAGTTATTATTTCAGATAGGGTTTTGCCTTTGCTCAGACTAGCATTAGACTGTGTTCTTCCTACCTGTGTCTTCAATGTAACTGGGATAATAAGATTAAACTACCATGACTACCTTGTTTGTTTTAATAGAGTCTTGCTAACTATTTTTTGCCTTAGCTGGCTCTTCCAATCCCCACTTCCCAAGGATCTGGGATTTCAGGTGAGTGCCACCAATCCTGGCCTTTATATTGTCATTTTTAATTCCAACTAAAGCTTTGTGAAAAAGATGGAATCCCCATGTCAGACAGTTGGGCCTACATCACATCCACAACTGGACATTCATTGCCTCGAAATGAAGCCCAACAAATATCAACTGAAAGGGTCTGGGTTAAATTATATTTCGTTTCATGTGATCAGAAAACTCATGACACCACCTCTCAGTTAAAAACCCACCCTTTCCCTATTCAGTGACAGTAGGCTTTCTCTGTGGTTAGTTTGACAACAATCTAAAAGCAGACTATTTCACTTATAAATTTATTGCTTAGACCAATGCTTTACAAACCTTTAATATACTTACAAATCATCTGGGGACCTTGTTAACAATGCAGGTTCTGACTCAGCAGGCCTGGGGCTAGCCAAGACACTAACAAGCTCCCTGATGAAACAGTGGACCACACTTTAGGCAGTGAGTGTCAAGTGTACAAATGACCTCTTATTAAGTTGATAGGTTTCTTGACTTTCAAAACTGGAAATGTATGTGCTCTTACTTTGAAGATGCTTCTGATTTAGAATGACTTTTTGTGTGTATTCACAATTTCTTTCTTTCCTTTTTTATTTGTCAATTGTGGGGCGACTTGCTGCCTGGACACTGTCCCTGAGCCTCTTTGTAACACACTTTGAGCCACAGTGCCACTTCCATTTTTGAGTGGTTAATTGGAGATAAGAGTCTCACAGGGACTTTTCTGCCTGAGGTGGCTTTGAATCATGATCCTCAGATCTCAACCTTCTAAGTAGCTAGGATTTGAGGTGTGAGCCATTGGTGTCCAGCAGGATATTCCCTTTTTATCAGCAGTAGAATTGTCCAAGGCTATTACCTCTCTTTTTTCTTATTATTTACTTTCTAGTTATTTCACTTTGTATTAGCCTACCCACAGGGGATAAAAAGTAATATAAGTGATGGAAAATAGAACATTGGCATCTAGGATAAAAGGTTTGTGCACATGGTTTGTCAAGTGGAGATTGAAATTCTTTTTTTTTTGGGGGGGGGTCCAGTCATGGGGCCTGAACTCTGGGCCTGAGCGCTGTCCCTCAGCTCTTCAGCTCGAGGCTAGTGCTCTACCACTTGAACCACAGCACCACTTCTGGCTTTTTTCTTTTTGCTTATGTGGTGCTGAAGAATCGAACCCAGGGCCTCATGCATGCAAGGCAAGTGCTCTACCACTGAGCCACTTTCCCAGCCCCAGAGATCAAAATTCTTAACAACTACAATAAAGTGTTTCTGTTTTCTGGGCTGGTCTGCCATCTATTGCCATGAAGGTATAGAGAGTTGTTACAGTTTATAGAAGAACAGCAGTCAAAGTGAGCAAAATCTTATTTCATAATAAGGAACAGACACATCTAGCAAGTAAATATGATGTTCCTCATATATAGCCTGGTATGTAAACCTCTCTGTCGTTGAAGCTTGGATTGTATTAAAACCTTTTTTGCAGTATTTACTTAGATCATTGTTGACTCATGAGTCTAATTCTTTGGCCCAGCAAAAGCAGATCATAAATCCCAGCAGTGAAAAACATATTTGTAGTTTGACCTTGGACAGATGAGCCAGTTGCTAAGGAGATATAAATATAATTTATAATAATATAAAAATATGATTGCTTATACTTTACCCACTCAATGAAGTAAAAATCTAATGTTTCCTAGTACATAGTGTACAATTTGGAAGGCATGATTAAATTTCTACTTACTGTAGTAGATCGGTAATAGAGGAACAGAGTAAAAACCTCTGACTCCATTTCCTTCTTCATTGTTTCATTCCTTTCTTTCTCAATTTTCTTTCTTTGTAGGCTCCATTTATGAAATGTTTGGCAATGAATGCTGTTTGTCAACTGGCGAAGTGATCAAAATCACTGGTCTAAAAATTAAGAAGATCTTAGCTGAAATTTGTGAGAATATTGAAGGTGACCAGTCTCCAAAAACCTTTGAACTGCCTATGAATTTTCCAGGTATAGTACATTGTGACTAATTCTCGTTTGTAAAATAATGTTGCTAATAATCACCTCCATCCATACAACCAGAAACAATAAACAAGTGCTAGGGATTTTTTGTTGTGATGCTTTTGTTTTGTTTTAGAGGAAGTCCCACCGGTTAGTCAAGGCTGGCCTCAAAACTCGTATGTAATCTAGACTGATCTGGAGTGATCTGGACCCTGCTGCCTCTCTATCTCCCTAGGGCTGTCATTTCAGTTGTCTACCATTGGTAATAACTTTTTGTCTTCCCAGTCTAGAGGAATAGGTAGGGGAAAAACATCATAATTCTTATAGTTAACTCCAATTAAGAACTACTATTAGGAAAATATTGTCCACATTTTTATTTATTATTTATTATTAAATTAATTTTTATTAATTTTTATTACATTTTATTACATTTTTATTATATTTTATATAGAACTGCTGGACACTGATGGCTAATGCCTGTAATCCTATCTATTCAAGAGGCTGAAATATGAGGATTTTGATTCTAAGTCAGCCCACATCTCCAATAAACTACCAAAGAATTCAGGAAGTAGAGCTGACTCAAATGGTAGAGTTCTAGTCTTGAGCAAAAAAAAGCTCAGGGATAGCACTTAAGCCTTGAATTCAAGCACCAGGACTGGCAACAAAAGACATATAGAACTAGAACCAATCTGCATCAGTTAAACTTATATACCCCGTATTCCTGTGGCCATTATCTTAGTTCCTTGGACCACTGCTTAGCTTTTCTGTTTGATTCTTACTGACAAGTTTGGTTCTTTTTCTTTGTCTAGTTAACTATACTCAGCCTTCCAAATTACCGCGTATATTCTGGTGTCTAGAAAGCATCTGCTTACCTTTAACTTGTTCAAGATTTTTTTCATGTATTCTCATGGTATATGGGGCACCATAACTCACACACCACTGGGCCAGGACTGATGATTTGCTTGTCTTTTTGTCTAAAGCAGGGTTTGGGAAATGTTCCAGGTAGTAATTTAGGCTTTGCAGTCAAAGCTACTCCGCTCTAAATGTTATGGTATGAAGATTCTCATAGATAGTATATGACACTATAGCCATGGTATACCTTAACAAAAAATTCTTTATAAAAAATAGTGGATAGCAGGATTTGGCCTATCAGCTATGACTGGCTGAGCTCTACTCTAGACTAAAACTCTTTATTGGGTGCTTTGACATGCAACTTCATATTTCTAGTACCAAGCAATTTTCTGGTGCAGAGAAGTGGGTATATGAACAGAGAGAGCAAAGCATTGGAAACATTGTGCTGTGTTGTTTCAGTTATAATACAGCAGAAGCTTATCTGGCTTCAATGGGAGGCTTCACAAGGAATTTCAAACTGTGGTGGGTCATGTTTTAGGGCATGGGGTTTGGGAGTTGCATTTCATTCCTAAGCCTGCCAATTCTTAGTTGTGTAACCTGGGCCAGTTATTTTTCTTCCTTGTGTAAAATGAAATACTACTATCTGTACCTCTTAGTGTTGCTGGGAGAACTTGTGTTGAGATAATTTCAAGTGCTTGTTTATGAGAGTTGGCAAAGCGTTTGTCTATAAATGCGTTAACTTTAATTCATTATTAGGTTTCATGGTAACATTTATACCAGTGCTGTTCTGGTTTATGCCTACAACATACTATAGTAAACATGTTTGTGTATATCCACATGTGCATACAACACTATACATTCTTTTCATATATGTTTATGATTTAGATCTAACTTTCACATATGAGTTTGACTTCACTTAACATAATTTTCTAAGTCCATAAAGTTCCCTACAAAGACACAATATTATTCTTCCTAATGAATGAGTGAAAAGAATATATCTCTATATCTATCTATCTATCTATTATCTATCTATCTATCTATCTATCTATCTATCTATCTATCTATCTATCTATCTGTTTATCTGTCTATCCACCTATCTTATTTTCTTGGCCCATTTTAGGACATGTTTCCATAACATGGGTATGGTGAATATTTTCTATAGGCTTTTTCATCACTTTGCTGACACCATTTACCCTTATGTATTCAAGTGCACAGATTCCCAGTTTCATATGGTAACACAGAAGTTAATGAAACCTGGGAAATTAAGGAAATTTACTGAAAAAAAATAAAAGACTGACCTCTATCCAATAATAGGTCTATTGAAGCAGCACCAAAAGATAATATTTTTTGGGGGGGTCTGGTCGTGGGCCTCAACTCTGGGCCTGGGTGCTATCCCTCAGATCTTCAGCTCAAGGCTAGCGCTCTACCACTTGAGCCACAGTGCCACTTACGGCTTTTTTCCTTTTTATTTTGCTTATGTGGTGCTGGGGAATCGAACCCAGGGCCTCATGCATGCAAGGCAAGCACTCCCACTGAGCCACCTTCCCAGCCCCCAAAAGATAAATTCAAGGTCAAGCAAAAGTCAAGAAAGGGAATGTCTGCAGAGATTTAGGGGGAAAACCCACTTTTATGGAACACATTACAACCTGCTTTTTCTTTAATGCTGAAATATGAGTGTGGAACTGAATTTCCATTGCTGCATTCTATATAATGTTATGCTTCCATATGTCTCTATTTTGTCATCTCAAAATATGTTCAAATACATTAAAAGAAATAAAAAGCTATCATTTCATTTCTGTACAGGAATAAACAACCCGTCTTAGAAGCACAATTTGTTCTTTTAGGAGACAGTTCTCTCAGCTAAAGTTTTTGATGAGCAAGAATACATGCTGTTCTTACCAAACACAACAAAAATATATCTTGATACTTAGTAGTTGATTGCGTTATCTCCATAGATTGGTAAATCACATAATATTTGGCTTACAGTGAAGATCCAAATTTCTAGATTACCTCTTAGATTTATTCTTCCTTTGCAATGTTATGAAGCATGAATAATAAATGTCTCCAATTTAATCATGAGAAATATCCTGAAAGAAAATGTTTTAATCCATCTTTATGATGAACACAGACTTTTTCCTCCCTCCCCCTGTGAAACCTAAAAGTTTACATTGTATCTCTAAACTATATGTTAGAAGAAGGCTGTATATATCTATAAAACTATAAAACTACTATTAACATTACACAGCTAGAACGAAGATTTTTTTCTCTACATTTTCAGATTCTTACTCTATGAATGATATTACTATATAGAAATTTTGTTTCTGAAGGTCATAGGTAAGTAGGAAATGTGGAAGTAAAGCTTTTAATGAAACATCTTCTATTGCATTACAGTCTACCATTAAATCAGAAACTAAATGAGGATCCTGAGATTGTGTCAGACACTGTTCTAAATATCTGAAATATAACAAGTATTTTATGTACTTGTAGGTTGTGGATTTAATCTGCATTTTACAGATAAGGCAACAGAGCTAGAAAGACTGAGCAGCTCATTCACAGTCACAAGTGGTATTGTTGCATCTATACTGTCACTGTTCAATAAAACAGGTTATAAGCTACAAAAATTAATTTGAAATTTTCAAGAAGTCACATTTTTTCATTTATTACACGAAAATTAACTCTAAATTCAATAAGCATTATCTTTCATGTTTCTCCAAGCTTGTGAAAAATTTAGAAGTATTAGGAATAAACTATGACAAAAATTGAACTAATAGAAGAAGTGCTTCCACATAAAATTCTCAAAAGTTCAGTGGACAAAATTTATAAAATATACTTCTATTTTTGGCTTGGCTGTCAAAATATGTCAGTAATATTTTCAAAATGCATTTTCCCATTATTTCATTTGATGAATTATATACTTAATATAATATGTATAAAAGTACACTGAATTAAATATACTTTCATCTTTTTTGTGAAAACAGCTTACAGAGGGGTTACAATTACATGGGCAAGATAATGAATGCATTTCTTCTCAAGCATTGTTGCCTCTTCCTTCGTTTCCCCTTCCCATCCCATCCTATCTCCCCCTACCTTGCTCCCCCCTCCAACACTCCCCACGACTTGTACATCTCATTGTTGCAATGGGCCCACCTGTATCCCTATTTAAATGATTTTTTTTGACCTTCCCCTCCACAAATTATACCAACATCAAATACAGTGAAAGCAAGGGTTATACCGTGGGGGAGGGACATATAAAGCAACAAAGAAATCATCTTATAAATGTGTTAGAAACAATCGCATGAAAGAAAAAACATTTGAATACTTATCTTGGGGTTTGTTTCACCTAACGTCAATTTATCTGACCTTTTCTGCTTGTCTCAAACATATATTGGTTATTGCAAATAAGGGAAACCATGGGACCTGTGTTTCTTTGGGCCTGGCTTACTTCACTTAATATGATTTTTTCCAAGCCTTTCCATTTCCTAACAAATGGGGCAATGTCATTCTATCTGATGGAGGCATAGTATTCCATTGTGTATATATACTACATTTTCTTGATCCATTCATCTACTGAGGGGCATCTGGATTGGTTCCATATCTTAGCTATGGTAAATAAGGCTGCAATAAACATAGTCGTACAGGAAGCTTTAGTATGGTCTTGTTTGTGATCATTTGGGTAAATGCCCAAAAGTGGGATTGCTGGGTCATAGGGGAGCTCTATGTGAAGTTTTTGAGGAACCTCCATACTACTTTCCAAAGTGGTTGAACAAGTTTACACTCCCACCAACAATGCAGTAAGGTTCCCTTCTGTCCACATCCCCTCCAG
>NW_012267313.1:2182056-2231532 GCF_000151885.1 Dipodomys ordii | reverse complement strand
AATTTTGTTAATTTTATTGAAAAACCAACTCTTTGTTTTGTTGATTCTTTCTATAGTTTTTTTGGATTCTAATTCATTTAATTCTGATTTTATTTTAATTATTTCTTTCCGTCTACTGGATTGGGGTTTATCTTGCTGCTCTTTTTCAAGGAGGTTCAGATGTCTCATTAAATTGTTGGTTTCAGATCTCTCCCATTTGTTGATGTAAGAACTCAGAGCTATAAACTTGGCCCTGAGTACTGCCTTTGCTGTGTCCCAGAGGAGCTGGTAATTTGTGTGCTCATTTTTGTTGAATATAATGAACATTTGAATTTCCTTTCTAATCTCTTCCATGACCCATTCGTGATTCAGCAGTGTGTTGTTCAGCTTCCATGTGTTACCGGACTTTCTTTGGTGGCTTTTGGTGTTGAGTTCTAATTTTATTCCCTTGTGGTCAGAGAGAATGCAAGGTATAACTTCAATGTTTCTGAATTTAGACAAGTTCGCTTTGTGGCCTAAAATAAGGTCTATTTGTGCTGCTGAGAAAAACGTGTATTCTGATGCTGCTGGGTGAAATGTTCGGTAGATGCCTGTTAAATCTAGTTGATCTATGCAACTGTTTAGATCTGTGGTTTCTCTTTGAGTTTTTGCCAAGTTGATCTATCTAGTGGGGAAAGTGGTGTGTTAAAATCCCCAACAATTAATGTCTTTGGATCTATATGGGATTTGAGGGAAAGTAGTGTTTCTTTGATAAATTTGGGTGGTCCGTTGTTTTGCAAATAGATATTTAGCATTGTAATATCCTCCTGAAGGAGAGATCCCTTAATTAGTATGTAGTGACCTTCTTTATCTCTTCTCACGAATTTTAATTTGAAGTCTAGTTTATCTGATATTAGGATTGCAACTCCCTCCTGTTTATGGGGGCCATTTGCTTGGTAGATTTTGTTCCAGCCTTTCACATTGAAAATATGTTTGTTTTTATTGGCAAGATGTGACTCCTGCAGGCAGCAGATAGAAGAATCTTGCTTTTTAATCCAACTAGACAGTCTATGTTGCTTAATTTGAGAGTTAAGTCCGTTAATGTTGAGAGATAGGACTGACAGGTATTTGGGAGTTCCTGCCATTTAATCCACCTTCTTGGGAGCTGCAGCTACTGGGTTCTTCCTATGGTTCTTGGATTCTCAGTTTGGGTGTGTTTTCTTGGCCTTTATTGTGGTCTTGTTGGTTTTCTATGTGTAGGATATCTTTAAGAGTCTTTTGTAGGGCTGGTTTGGTGGAGATGTATTGTTTCAATTTTTCTTTGCTATGGAAGGTTTTTATTTGGCCTTCAGTTATGAAGGAGAGTTTAGCTGGGTACATTATTCGTGGTTGATAGTTGTTTGTCTTTAGGGCATGGCATACATCATTCCAGGCTCTTCTTGCTTTGATTGTCTCTGCTGAGAAATCTGAGGTGATTCTAATTGGTTTCCCTTTATAGGTGATTAATCTTTTTTCCTTGACAGCTTTAAGGATCTTTTCCTTGATCTGAGTTGATCCTGTGTGGATTATAATGTGACAGTGGGATGTCCTGTTTTGGTCTGGTCTATTTGGAGTTCTAAAAGCTTCTGGTATCTGAATAGGCCTATCTTTTTGCATGTTTGGGAAGTTCTCTGCTAGGATCCTGTTAAACCAATTTCCTAGACCATTAACTTCTGTCTCTAGTTGTTGCTCTACACCCATTATCCTCAGATTAGGCCTTCTGATGGTGTCTTCCAAATGTTGAATAGATCTATCTTATTTCTTGGATTGTCTTGGATAGTTGTACGTTCTTTCTCTATAATATCTAGGCTGTCTTCAAGCCGCGAGATTCGATATTCTGCATGGTCTAACCTGCTGTCAAGACTATCTACTTTGTTTTTTATCTCTTTTCCTTCTAATTGGTCAGCTTTGATGGCTTCAAATTCTTTATTTTAGATCTTGTATGAACTTCTTTACTTCCTTAATTTGGTTTTCAGTGTTTATTCTTAAATCACTTAGTTGATTGGTTATGGTTTCCTTGGACTCCCATTCCTTCTGTTGGGCTCCATTCAGCATTGCTTTGTGGTCTCCCAGACTTCTTTCAGCTGTCTGTTTATGGATTCCATGAATGCCTCTATTGATCTTTGTATATTCTCATCCCCCTCTCGCAATTCCTGTATTACTCTTTGATAAGCTTCCTCATGTTCATGCAATTCCTGTAGTTCTCTTTAGCTGGTCTCAGCCTGCTCATGCAATTCCCTTATTTCTCTTTGAGTGTTCTCAACCTGCTCATGCAATTCTTGTGTCAGTCTTGGAGTGGCTTCCTCATGCTCATGAAATTCCTGTATTGATCTTTGGTTTGCCTCCTATCTCTCCCTATGACGCTCACACTGAGTCCTTTGCAGGTTTTCAATCTTTTCATTCACCATGTTTCCCAGTAGTGTTTGTAGAGCTTTTGGGGAGCTCTCCACTGGATTATTAATTATCTGTTCTGTCACCTGATTATTATGAGTGGGAGTTGAGATACCTGGACTTGCCATTTTTCTTGTTTTTTCTGGCATGTTCTGCCCATTTGTTATGAAAGTAACATCAATTTTGTGCTAGAACACTATTTTAAGGCAAGCAACCAAAGTCCTGTAGTTGCACACTCAAAAGTCTACAATTTATTCAGCATCAAACAATTATGTATTAATAGGCTAAAAACAGCAAAGAAGAATTTGGCAAACCAGAAATTATTAGGTTTAGGGAGAAATGTGGGGAAAAATAGGATTAGAGGGATGTGGACAGATAAAAGGAGAGTGAATTTAGCCAAGTCCAAATCTCATAGAGGGAAATGGATTGGACAGAATGATAGGACAGAGAGAAAAAAAGAGACAAGAAAGAATGGGAAAAAAATTTAAATTTAAAAAGTGAAGCTTAAGAATTATCTAATTTTACAGGTGAAATTGAGAGAAGAAAGAGATAGATGAGAGGAGGGGAGGGATAGAAAGGAGACATGAAAAACTAAAAATTCTTTAAAAATTATATAGTTTTAAAGAGATAATGCTGCTATTAAGGAATTTAAGCCCAAGACGTTTTGAATTGAGTAATAAATTTCTGGATTAAGTGTGTACACAATGGGGGTAAGGTCTAATATTCGACAATGGGTATATATCTGAGGATGAGCAGAACAGTAATTAAGTCACACAAAAAAGAATGAAAGAGAAGAAAAAATGAAAAGAATGACAAAGAAAAAAAGGACTAAAAGGTCAGTAGAGATTTTTTAAAAAGCACACACACATATACACGTAAAATAAAAATTATGAGAGGAAATAAAAGTTTAATAGAAAACAATTGTTTTAATTAAAAAATTTTAAAAAGGTACAAAAAAGAGTTCTTTGATTTTTTTTTTGGGGGGAGGAGGGGGTGGGAAATCTTGTATCTCCCTTGTGTCCATAACCAGTCTCTTGGTGGAGTCTCTGGTCTGCTTGTAGTGTTTGGTAAGTCAGTTTGTTTGAGCAAGGAAATAAATGCTCTGCTTTACCTAGGATTTTGTGATCCTTCTCCCAGGCTAGTTCAGTGGGAGGCAGATCTGCTTTGAGTATTGCAGAAGAGGGAGATGGCTGTTTCCTCTAGTTTGGAGATGCTGTGATGAGGCTAGGCTCTGGTTAGAGTTGAGGCATTTCAGCAAACAGTAGCTTTTCCCTGAGGGGCTAGCTTCTGAGACACTCACTGAGCCCAGCTTGGAGCCATTCTCAGGGTTTATGTTTACTGAATTTCAATTGATTGTCTAGGCTGCTGTAGGGAGGGGCGGGCCTCTGGCTCTGTTTACCTAGTGAAGAAATTCACTTGTCTGGGGGCAGAGCTGCCCCTGCCTGGGCTGGGTGACTTTCCCCTGGGTGGAGCTGAGCCTGGCAGGTCAGGTCAGGTTCCTGTGACCTGCTAAATGACTCTTGTTTTCTTCCAAAGCCTGAGTTGGAGCTAGCTGCTCAGCCAGGCCTTTGTCAGTATCAAAGATGGAGATCTCCTGTGGTGGTGGGAGGGAGGGGTGGCCTTCCCTCCTCTGCTCCCTGAGAAGGAGTGAGGGTGTCGGGCTTCTACTCACGCAGAGTCTTGGTTCCTGGGTCGTTTCTGGTCTGCGAACTGCAGGATGAAGATGTCTGCTCCTTGTCGCTTCTTGCTGCTGTTGAGTAGAATCTGCTCGCCTGATGCATCTGGTGCCTTTTTCCCAGACTCTCTGTGTTGCAGGTATGGCTCCTAAGGCCACTGCCACCGCCGCAGCTGCAGCTACCGGCCAGTGCTCAGATCTGTCTCCTTGCCTGGATTTTCCCTCTCTGGCCAAACTCTCTATACTGTGATGGCACACTTGGTGTAATTCTCTGGCCTAGGACTGTTCACTGGAACACTAAAACTGCTTTCTATGTGAGAGCTTGTTTAGCCTCTAGCTTCTCCTCTGCCATCTTCCTGAAACCTCTACTTTCATCTTTATGTTTCATCTTTAGCCATGTTATGATTATAGTTTTTTAGAAAAAAATCTAATATGGAAATTATTGTGCAAAAAATAAAGTATGTTTTATAGCATTATGCTAGATATACTTCTAGCATCTGATTTTTTAAGGACTTTTATTAAAAGACAAGCTTATGGGGCAAAATTTGTTTCTGTTTCTCCATCTAGGTGTTATGATAAAATGTAACTCAGAGCAGCCCTCCACGGAGCTCCCTGTCTTTTAGATAACTTACTATCTAAGGAATGGCTTATTCTTCTAACTTTTCTGGGTCAACTTCTCTTATGGCATTTCTTCCATACTGTGCTTATTTAAGCAAAATAAGTTCAGTTTTGTCTAATGTATACAAAATATTTTCTGAAAGATAAAAGGATATTTTGTACAAACTCTGAAATAAAATGTAGATTAATCAACAAGCAAAATTGTCAGGCATTTATAGTCTTAAAATGTAAAACATTTTTTTCTATACCTCAGTGATGATTAGATTAGTCATATGCCTTTGGATATTATGAGAGACAAACAGATTGCAATTCTAGGTTAACGTGATCTTTTACACCCAATCTGTATTTTAGCTTCAGACCAGAATTCTGTCAGAAATACCATTTTTTTAAAAAATAGGCAATTCCACAGAAAGAATTATTCTACAAGTTTTTATAGTATTAATATATTAGATCAATTTTCTAAGATCTATTTCATTTCTCCTTGTTCTTAATGTACTCCTTTCGTATTGCGCAATTTTGTAAAATATCTTAATGGTGTTATCTTGACCATTATCACTGTGGAAAGTCTATCACATTGCTCTTAGACTTGCTCTTCAGTGCCTTGACTCTTTTCTGAATATTGCCAGTTGAACACAACTATAACCCCTGTGTACATCACCTTGACAAAAAATAATTTTTTAAAAGACACTTTGTTATATTTGTATTCAATGGCATTTCAGTGATATAAAGGTTCTGCCATTGAATACAAGCAGAATTTCCACATACTTGTTCTCTGACCCCCCCAAACCAAATATAAACAACTATACATTCCCAATGAGCATTTACTCCATAGTGAATGCATTTGTAAAAATTAATTTGAGACTTTTTTTAAGTTATTAACCTACACTGACACCCCAAGTTTGTATTGACATTCACTCTCTGGGTTATACCTTCTGGGGTTTTGATACATGTTTCATGACATAGATTCAACATTTTATATCATTCAGATTACTTTTATGGCCTTGAGGATGTTCCAGTCTCAGTCCTAAATCCTTCTCTAACACCTAACTGCCTCACTGTTTCTGTAGTTTTGGGTTTTCCAGAATTTCATAAAGTTGGAATCATATGAAAAAAAAAACTGTTTTAGAGTTCATTCCTCTCTTCCTAATATACTTTTCATGCTCTTTCATGGATGTTTATAGCTTGATAAGTTTTTTTCCCCTTAACACTGGGTAATATTCTATTGTATGCATGTACTATCCATTCACCTCTCGAAGAACTTTTGATTACTTACAAGTTTCACAGTCATGAATGAAACTATATTAAACATTTATGTGTGTTAAAATTGTAAAATGTATTGATTTATCTGCTATTTGCAGAAAATTACAGAATAGCATAAAATACTCAAAAGTAGACAAAAGCTCCCTCTAATTTCATCACTAGACCTGTGTAGCATTAATTAACATTTTGACATTTTTACATTGTTTAATAGTACAATGTTCATCTCTATATAGGGATAAATGATGTGACATAATAGAAAAACTTGTGTCAGAGAAAGTGATTGTTCCTAATCTACAAAAACACCTTAAATTTTTTACATTTCTCATATACATTTTGCAATTTATTAAATCCATTCTGAATGTGGCAATTGATGCAATTTTATTATTACAAGTGTTTAGTAATTTATTTGCATTTCTGTTTATTACAGTTCCATCATTGGTTCAGAAGTAAAAATGATTTAGAAGATCTCAATATATATTTTGAAGATCTCAATGCTAACTCTACCAATTTGCATTTTTAGTAGAAATATTTGAAGGGATCAACCCAATCACTTTATTTAAACTATGATTTGACTATTCATCTCTCTATTCCCACTCTTTCAGTTAATGGTTAATAGCCTTATTGGAATATACTTTATATGTAATTAAATTCATCTGTTTAAGGTACACAATTTATTGAGGTAAATTTGACCAAAGCATATTATACACATGTTGCCAAATAAAGTCCTTTTGTATCATTCATTTATGCTAATAAAAATTGTTTACAAGGAAATACATGAATCAATGGGTTTTTAAAGTTTCATTCCCCTAGGCTTTTGGCAACCTGAAATTTAAAATCACTATAATCCTAGTTCCTCAAGAGGCTGAGAACCAGAGCATTATGGTACAAGGCCATCCCAGGCAGAAAAGTCTACAAGACTCCATCCTCAATTAACTAGCAAAGCGAGATTCAAGGTATGTCCTAAGCAGTAGGGCACCAGCTGAGCAATTGAAGCCTTGAATTCAAACCCTAGTAACAGCAAAACACCTACACACTAAACAAAAACAAGCCATTAGAATCTTAGAAAGGCCTGAGGCAAGTGCAACACCATAGCTGAGTCATGCAGAGTTGTCATAAGGTGTCTTTTTTGATTCATTTCATATTGCCCAAAAAGTTTGTATAAGTGAATATTTATAAATAAGAATATATAGTCATAACTCCCCATACAATATACTTAATGATTGCATATTATACCTTTTAAGTCACTTGTTCACTTAAAGTTCTATAATGTTCAATTATTTTATTAAATGAAAAGATTAGGTTAGTATAAGTATTTGAATCAGAAAATTAAGAATTCTAAATATACATCAATTGTGTCTGAATTAAATTGTAAGTTATCACACTGATACACAGAGTTTCCATATAAACAAATATTTTTTAAAGTGGAATGGTGAGGAAGTACTTGTTCTACCAATATTAAAACTGAAAATATGTTTTAATAAATTATAGTATACTTTTCCAAATCCAACATTTTGATGTCCAAAAACCAAAAGCTGGTTCAATAAATTATTTTAATAATAATAGAACTGGCTGTTTCAGAAATACTAGAGTAATGCTTTACACTTGACTCTAGGCCCTTAGATTTTTGTTTTTAGTTCAGAAGACTTTATTATAGAGTATTACTTTCTATTAGATAAAAGTTAAAGAATTACTTTGTAAATTGTTCCAGTACCAATTTCTATTTAGAAAACAGTGGATCAAATTGGATCACTAACCTTATAATACACAGCAAAAGAAGTTAGAAATAGATGAAAAAGTTACATTTCAAGTAAAACTAGTTCATGTTTGTACATAAAACAACTTTCAGATTACAAATATAATGAAAACCCCTGATATATCAACAATGAAGCTTTTTGTGCATCGAAAAGGTGAAAAAAGGAAGAAGAGCTCAATAACAAAACATAGGAAATAGCCAAGACTAGATTATTATCAAAATGTAAAATAAGAAATCAGTAGGAAGTCTAGTAGAACACTAACTGGGAAATGGACAAAGAATAGAAAATACTGAATATTTTATAACGACATAATTAATTTTGATTCATTCAAGTGAAAAACAAATGAAGTTTTCTATACACATAATTAGCTAAGCTTTTCCTATTATGATAACCAAGTGAAAAAGGTATTGTTGAAAAAGGTATTGTCACTCTAAAACCCAGCTGAAAGTTATATAGTAATCATCCTGAATATTTAATAAACTGAGTAATCCTGTAAGGAGAACTGACATACTTCAAGTTCTATCCATCAGTCAATTAGAAAATGTGTGTTTTGTGCGTGTTTCTAGAGAATGATTGATAAGAGGGATGCACTTAAGTCTTAGAGTTGCCATCTTAGAACAGGCAGTCTGTTAAAGAATGGCCCTTTGTAATGTCGAAGGCTCTAATTCATTTTTGTCACATGTAACAATAAACTCTAAAGAAATAATCATTGTAGAATTACTTTTGATAGCAAAATAATAGAATCAACTTAAATGCCCAGGAATAAAGAAATGGATATATTAAAGCATTAAAAATAGTATTTGTAAAAAAATAATTTCAAAAATTTGGTTTAATCAGTGATAAGTGGGGAAAGTAGGATCCCACAGGTACAAAATAGTGTTTCACTGTTGTTGAAACTTTGTTCTGTCTATGTATATGAAAAGATGGAAAAGCATGTGCCAAAGTTTTAAAGGAAGCTATTATAATCTAATGGGATGTGATTTTATTTTGAATTAATTAAAGTTTTGTAAGAAATATATATGCAAATTGCTTACTTGCCTCCTCACACAAAAATTTAGGCTGAGTAAATTTGATGTGTCTTGGTGAAGTTTATCCATTTTCTCATCAATTGAGTTAGGAAATACTAATAATAGCTCATAAAAGTCTTCTGAGAATTAAACAAATAAAGTAATCATTCAGTGCTTACTACAAACTTTGGCACACAACAATTACTCAGAGATTGTTAATACTGTAGTTATCTTTTAGAAATTTAGATGTGTTCCTGTACTTCACGAAATCCAGCAAGAATGGGCCTCTAATATTCTCCTTTCAGTTCTTTTTCTCCTGGGGGGGAAAATCATGGTAAGTGAAGTAATTCAAGCACGGTGACAAATGATCTATGTTTTCTTTCACATGTAAATGCTAAAGTGAATCTATCAATATATAAATATGCACTTTGTGGTAATAGCTAAGTATACACCAAAATGTCGGAGATGGGGGAAAGAACTCAAATGATGTAATTTCTTAGCCCAAATCACAGTCCAACAAAATAAACACCAGGAATTTTGGTACTTGAAAATGGAGGGATAAGGTCAAGGGGAGGACGATAGATGAAAGAAGAGAGCAAGGGGGTGCTGCAGCCATAAAATTCAGCACACGTCCTATAAAAATTAGGACAATTGAGGAAAGGAGTAAGATTGTGAGGGATGGGGGAACTGATGGAAGGGTTGACAATGATCAGGATGCAATGAGTTCCCAGGTTACTTTATTGTATGGCAACTCCTCTGTGCAACTACTTAAAGATAAATTTTTTAAAAAGCTTTAATTTTTTTTAAAAACCCTCCTATCTGGCTTTTTTAGCTGGTCTGTTACTTGCAGTTTTGAGTGATGTGGTTACATTTTCATCTTTTCCTATCATTTTCTGGGTTTTGTTGTGAATATTTTATGAGGAAGTCAGAGACATAGGCATTTTGAACTGCCAGATTGTCCATGTTTGAAGCCCTCTAAATCAGATCAGAGTCAGGGAAAAGGCCAGTTTGGTTATCTTTGTCATCTGAAGTGATCACAATAATAAGTCTCTCTGGTCTTTTCTACTGTGTGGATCAGTCTCTCCATAATATGAAGCAGTTCCTTCAGAGTTATTTGCACTAGAAGTCACAACACTCCAACACTGAGTGGCTAAGGCACTCCTGCTGGCTGGTGCCAGGTCAGAGCTCTTGAAGAATCCTATCAGACACCTACCGAATCAAGTCACATGGGCAGGGGCAGTCTTAGCTGCCCAATGGAAAAGCCCAGTGCAAATTTTACATGGGATTTACAAATTTCTGTTATGGGAGTTCATTTGGATTGCCTAGTAATATGGAATCCAAAAGAGATTCTTAGAGAGAAAAATGTTCCTTTTTCCATGTTGGTGAATTAAAAAAAAAAAAGCTCAGTTCTTTGTATTGTACAAATCAAAATCTATTTAAATCATAAGCTCTGAAATCCATTTAAAACTTATGGTTACATTGGAAAATTATACCTCTTCTTAATTTGAATTTAATGCAAACTGATTTTTAATTGTTTTGTATAACCCTGGGTAACAGATTTTTTTGAATGTTGCATAGCAAAAATCAGCAAATATGTCAGACAAAGCACAACATCACAAGGAAACGCCACAGCATATGTTGACAGCTATAAAAGAATTGCTGCTGTTTTCACCCTTCACACCAGAGTAATTTTTTCAATATTTACCTCCCATGTGTAGAGAAGGAAACATATGGGGCTTTACATAATCATAAGCATAAACAGGTGGCTACTTAGGTACATTTAATTTGCAGGCAACATCAATACCGAACAACACAATCAGCTCCACATGGCTCCCAAACTCTTTGTACTAACATTCCATTAGCAAATTAAGATCATTAAAATAGAGGGAGGGTTATATTCCTCCCTCTGATGGCTTCAACTACCTTTCAGAGTCACGAATAAAACACACTTTCAAAAATACCTCAGTATTTTGCAGTTTCTTTTGTTCATGAGAACTTCAGTAACTGTGTATAATATATACCTTGTGAATAACCACAGCCAGCACAGTATTTGCATTTAAATGTGCTTACATCTTTTCTTCTCCCTATCCAGTATCCAGTCTACTTATTATGGGCATACAATTATGGTGGTTAAATTCTGTCATTTATCAAAGCATGGGGTCAAACTCCTCAAAACAACCTACAGATACTACCTAAAGGTAGTCCACATGAAGAGGTCACCTGAGACTCATTTCCATTTTCAAACATGGTGGTAAAATTGGTGCAAATGATCATTGCTGAGAAAATTGGCTCAATTCCTGTCAGAGACTGAGCGGTAGATTACATATATTTTGTTTCCTCTATTTGATCCAGAACTGAATATCCAATGTTCCCTATTTGGCAGTGAAGTTCTAGTGGGATTAATCTTTCTGACCTTATAATCTTTTCTGACCTTATAAGCAATGGCACAAGAGTGCAAGAGTGCAGGAAAATGAAGACAGAGACAGAAAACTGCCAGATTTTCTTTTTTGTACTTTTTGAGGGGACTGTTCACTGGGTATTAACTAAACATGTTACACGTGTTGGCTTATTTATAACAATGATCTAAGAAGGTGATGTCATTTCTTCTACATTTTGGAACTAGCTCTGAGAATTTCAGATTTCATTTTTACATAGGCAGGAAAGGGCTGAGACCAGAATGGAAAGGAGGCCTTCAGAATGGACATACTCTTCACCACCTACTCTTCTGTTGGCGTAGTTAGAATCCCCTTATCCTGGAAATTACAATGCCCAAAGTCACCTGTGGCCCGCAGGAGTAATGCTGTGATATTTTCAAGATCCTCCTGACAAAGCTCAATGAGAGGTTGAGAGGCATCAAAGGTCAGTGGAGGTTCTTTCCAGCACTGTGGCCACAATGCATCTTTGGGCCACACAAGGGACAGCACAGACTGCAGAGAGGCCAGGAGCTATCCACTTACCAAGGATGATGAGAAGACAGGGAAGATCCTCTGTCCTCATCTGTTCTGTTATTCTTGTTGCAGCTTGAGAGAAAAGGAGCTTTAACATGAGCACCTATGATTCTACCTTTATTAATAAGCTGTGCTTACAACCGAGTTTTATTGGGTTATGTTATTTGATTTCAAGAGCTGACATTTATTAATGGAGATTATTTGTTAAACATCTCAAATGTGTTATCACCTTTCCAAGAGTTTATATGTCATTGAGAAAGAGGTGTTTTCTTTTGGTTATTCCATACAAGGTTGAACCAAAGAGATAAAAATAAATGACAAGACTTTACGATGTATTCTTTTTTCCTCCAAGTGAAGGAGCTGCCACACACACACACACACCATTAATAGTTATTATAGACAGTTGCAATTAAATTATTAATGGAAAGACATTTGAAAATAGGAAATCTGTAGCCTGGCTAAGTCTTACCTACAAGTTAACAAACTTGTTTTTAGTTGATGGTGTTCAATAGCCCCTAATTGACTCAGAAATCTGGGTAATTTTGTCATAGCGTGGACATTATTGAGTGTGCCAGCACTTTGCTGAAAGCTTTTAAGGTGTTGCTTTATGGTGTTGTGTTTTATTTATGGCACTGGGCTTGAATTCATGTCTTTATGCTTGCAAGGCAGGCACTTTACCACTTGAACCACACTTCTGGCCTTTTTTCCCTAATGAATGCAAAGAAGGGTAATAGTTTTATGAACCAAAATAAACATGTTCTTCTGTCTTGTGAGTCATGTGTAATGGAGAGGCAGCTGAGCATAATGGCAAAATGTATTATACAGATGTCCAAGTTCTGATTGAACAATTTAGAGTCATAATTAGAAGACATTGAAAAATTTTCATATTTCCCAGAAATAATGTTTCATTATTATGAACATACATGATGCACAAATATTAGATATGACTAATAATGATTGTAAATCACTAAGAATTGGTTGAAAATACTAATTTCTCCAAAACTAAGATTTAAGAAAAAGACCTAATAAGTTCCTTTTTAATTAATTTTCAAGAATATAATTTCACTTTTTATGATTTTTATTTCTTAAGTGACATTCTTTATTAATACTTTCTTCTAATTTGGCATTAACAATGAAACTCACCCTAGCAGGTAACAATCCAAAGTAGAAATACAAATCTATTTTCTTTAAGCTTTTAACTTACAAAGATTACATACAGGGTTATTTGAGAATAAATCTCATAATGACTCAACTCCCATAAAGTGTTTTGATATTCATCAGAAATATAATTAAGTGATAAAGAGTATTTTTCCGATTTTAATCTATTATATTCTCTGTGGTAAGGATGAAAAATTGGCCAGATTTTGAGCAGATCAGTCTTGGTAGTGCTTTAGTTTATCTTTACATTTCTGCAATGTAAAATTGAACTTACAATGCATCAGCATATTCAGAAGTTTACCTTAGAATACATGGTGGACAAAGCCTGTTTATGAGGAAGGATTGTTAGTATTGGCTGGAAGCAAGTGAGACGGTCAACTGGTTTTTCCTCCTATATTCTGTCAATTGGTATGCTAAACTATGTACTACATTATCTTTTAAGAGAAAACACACTAATTCATGCATGCATTTTTCTTTCAATAGAGATATCCAACAAGACAGCACTGAGGAGCATGAGTAACTTGGAGTAATAGTGGCCCTTAGAGTTTCAGGGTCTTTCTACTTCTATGTTAAGGCCATTATTACCTTAAGTAAATTCTATAACTCAAAATAGGAAACACGAATTAGTTCTTCTGTGGGTTATTTCACCAATATAGCTGGAATAGAAGTAAAAAAATAGAAATAAAAATATGTGTTTCTATATTTATGACATTTATGAATTTTCTGTTTTGTGGTAATGACTGTGGGCTCTTAGAAATAAATCTATACACACTACAAATTAAACTCTTAGGCATGCCCATGCATGTGCACACACACGTGTATACACACACACACACACACACACACACACACACACATGCATCTTCTCTAATACACAATACATCCACTGCAGCAAAGACTACTTTTCCAGATTATTATTTGTGGCATTTTCCCTGATATAATACATAATACAATAAGAAATTATTTCAATGTCAGTGCTTCTTTTCTTTCTTTTTGTGAAGCACATCATGTACTGGATGGACACTTTTCATTTTCTAAAGGTTTTTGGGACAGGTCTCATGTGCTGCCTTTTCCCTGTTAGGACTGGGTCACTAAAACTCTATATATCTAACCATAACCCAAATTCTGTTATGAGAAAAACATGCTTTAAAAACAACTGCTTAGAAGTGTTTGAACAGTAACTACAAATAAGCATAGAAAGTACTATGATCTAATAAATAAATAATTAGATATATAAATTACTTAGAGTGAATTTGTTGGGTAAACTAATAAATGATTTCTCCAAGCTATCTTATCCAAGTAAGTTTTTAAATTACACAATCTTCTTACAGCATGCTAGTAGATACTATTTTCATTAATTTACCTTTTGTTTGAGAAAGCAATTAACTTTTCTTTTCCTTTTGTTTTCTCTGGAATTTATTAAAATCCATTCAATAAATAATTTTCTGAGAATGACGTGAAGCAGATGTGCACTGGAATGAAAAGAAAATAGTTCAACCAGGAGAAACACTTATGCATGTCACTATTAACTTGCAACTATAAAAAGCTACTTCCTTAATAATAAATGTGCATTTGATGCCAACAGCATTAAAGAAAATTTCTAAGAGTAAAATTAGCTAAATGGAAATTTGTGAAGTAGTGAAAAATGTAATGGAAAAATAGAAAATGAATACAAACAAGGAATGACATGCTATCAAAATCATTCAAAACAGACAACCATTTGACTGGCCATTTTTCCAAGAAGGATTATAATATTATACTATATTGTGTTATTTTTGCATATGTGCATTGCTGAAGAGTTTGGGGTTTTTGTTTTGTTTTGTTTTGTTGGTTTTTTGTTTTTGTTTTTGTTTTTTTTTGGTCGTGGGGCTTGAACTCTGGGCCTGGGCGCTGTCCCTCAGCTCTTCAGCTCAAGGCGAGCGCTCTACCACTTGAGCTACAGCGCCACTTCCTGCTGAAGAGTTTTATAATGAAAGAAATTGGTGAATTCTGAATGGAATATTGACTCTTTAAGAGTCAAAGGTCATTTGAGTTTTTTAAAAAGTCTCTTTCTAAAATTAAAAATGTGACCTTAACTGTTTTATTACCTTCTTTGGAATCACATTGTCAGTTGACTCAGAACTAATATCTCTCCTATTTCCAAGAATAGGCATTTTCTACTTTAAGGTATTGCTCATTTGTTGTCATTTGTGCTTCTGAGTTGATGATCTAGTAATCTCCAAAGAGTATGCTGTCATTTTACCTAGAAAAATAAGCCATACTAAAATCTTCAAAAAATGGGGCATTCCTTATTAAAGATATTCTTTATTTATTTTATATTTATTTTGTGTTTAGGTCTCTTTCAGATCATGGCTGATAAAACTCCATACCTCACTATGGAAGAAATTACAAGAACTATTCATATTGGACCTACTAGATTAGGGCATCCTTGCTTCTATTGTCAGAAGGATGTAAGACTAGATAATCTCACCATCAAGCAGGATGAGCCAATCATGCTCAGCTCAGTTGAAGAAATTGATGGAGAAATGATGGTGAATTGTGGAATAGTAAGGAATCATCAAAGTCATTCATTTACTTTGCCTTTGACACAAGAAGGAGAATTCTATGAGTGTGAAGATGAGCATATTTATACTCTAAAAGAGATTGTCGAATGGAAGATTCCCAAGAACAGAACACGAACGGTGAAACTTACAGATTTTTCTGATAAATGGGCCTCAGCAAATCCATTTCCTAAAGACTTTTACGGCACTCTGACTCTCAAGCCTGTTTATGAAATCCATGGTGTGATGAAATGTAAGTATGCACTGGAAGTGATGGTATGAGTACTAGGGGAAAGGGACCAGCAAAAAGAAAGGCTTTCAGACACCAAAGAATGGAATTCTGTCTCTGTTTTATTTCTTAAGTCCTTCAGACATGGATTCCTCCACATAGAACTAAACCACATGTCTGTAGTAAGGATCAAATCAAATAATGTATATTTTAGATTTTATGAGCTACTCCATTGTATGATACTGTAATTATCAGGTACAGGTAAATTAAAAATACTAATCATTTTTACTACTGCCATCTAAGCATGGTCAAAATGGCTTTGAAATTTTATTTTATTTTATTTTTATTGGTGGTCCTTGTACCAAGATGTTTAATTGTGACATTTCCATGCATATATAGAATTTGCTTTGATCAAATTTATCCCTTCTGGTCAGAAGGAATGGCTCAAGTGGTAGAGCATCTGCCTAGCAAGCACAAGATCCTAAGCATAATGTGTAGGACTACTATATAAAAAAACAAAACCAAAACAACTCCACTCCACATTTTTTCTTATCCTTCCCATTTTTAAAATTATATTTTTAAAATATGTTTATACAGGGAGAGATTTTATTGCTACATCTCCACAAATGTTTGTGCCATATTGTAACTTACCTCACCTCCCTATCATGTCTTTTTCTCCTTCTCCCCACAAAATAGCATACCAGCCCTGGGCTTGAACTCAGGGCCTGGGTGCCATCTCTGAGCCTCTTTGTGCTCAAGGCTAACTCTCTACCACTTGAGTCACAGTGCCACTTCTGGCTTTTTGAGTCATTTGTTTGAGATAAGAGTTTCATGTGGACTTTGCTGCCTACGCTGGCTTCAAACCGAGATCCTCAGATCTCAGCCTCATGAATAGCTAGGATTACAGGCATGAGCCACCGGCTTCCTGCTCCTTGTTTCATTTTTATAACCATTATTAAGAGTATAGAAATCATACTAGTGACTTATGACATAATATTACAAAAATTCAAAGCCACAGCAAACTTTAGAATTTTAGAACATTAATGTTCAGCTAGCTATCCTAAAATATGCGATTGAGATGAATCAATGCTTTTTCTCATTTTTCACCACTAACAGAATTTTCTCATTTTAAAACTTAGAACTTAAGCATATGAATAGGATGTTGATAATAGTGAATGAATGCAGATTAGAGGTTGAATTTTTTTCCTTTTGGTCTGAGACCAGCACTAGAACTCATTATCTGATGCTTTGGCTCATTGTCTGGCACTACCCCCTGCGCCATGCCTCTGACCCCTAGAAACTGGGTCTGCATGGATGAATAGAAGACAATTAAGGGGCAGAGGCTAAGGCTAGTGCCAGCAGGAGAATCTTGAAGAAAAGCATTTAGCAAGAGATTGGAGCTCAAATTCAGCTGCTATGAGAATAAAGAGAGGGAAAACTGAGACGAATATGAAAACATGGTACTGGACTTGATCCTAGAAGATTTTGGATCTGTTCTAAGAGATTGAAATTTGTCCTAGTCAAGAAAGATCATTAAACTTGGAGACATAGCATAAAGTAATGCCAGTTGGACATATTGCCAACAGAGAGGTTTATGTAACAGAGGTATCAATGAGAGACAGAAATGATTGGGATTAATGAATGTTTAAGTACTGTAAGCCAAATTCGGAAGTCTATTGGAAGGAAAAAATAGTCAACATTATTCCTATCCTTTTCTAGCTTCTTCTACTGTTAGATCAAAGTGTATGTATTAAATATAAGTGTCAGAAAAGCAAAGGCTATTAACAAAATTATTCAACAAGTCTTACATATGGTTTCTGCTAAACAAAATCCCAGAAGAAAGCCTTTGGTTGAAATAAAAATCTTTCATAAAATGTTTTAGTTCAATTTCCAGCTGTAGCAGCTCTAAAAATTAAATTTTCATTTTTATTACTCTGCATCTTATTTTCCTAAGGATAATTTTATATGTTAGTTCTAACTGTAAAGCCATTTGGGGACAGATGCTACATGAGACCAGCTTGTATACTGACAGTATAGTATTCCATGAAATCTACCATATTGCTCCATTCAAAAAAATTGTGTTGTAGGTATTTCTTCCCCTAAGTTTAAAATGTAAAATATAGTTGGTTCTTTGAGCCAGTGGTAATCTTTTTATGCTATTTTTTAAAGTAAAGGCTCAAGCATGCCTTGAATTCAAGGGATAAGGGGAAGTTACTTTCTGTGGGTCTTGGGTATCTGATGTAGCTCAAACCATCTTGGCTGGACCCCTTCTTTTCTAAAGTGACAATGAAATGAATAGATGTGAGTTGGGTTAGGAAGTTTCATATAAACCTTATGGGAAGAGCAATATGGGAAGAACTGTAAGAACCTATGAAATATTGATTTGCTAAAGGAACATGGCAGATAAGAACATGAATATTCTACTCTTATTACTTATTTGTAATGTTTTTACTAGACAAGTTGGGCTTCATATGAAAAGAAAAAAAGAGAAGAAGTAGAAATATTGAAATGAGATATCTGTTCCTGGAACTCTTTCTGACATCCCTATTATAAGCCCAAAACCATGAGAACCCTCATCACACATGTAATAATTTGTAAAATAAATGATCTCTCTATGAAGAATAAATGTCAATGACATTCTAATACCTCTAACTATTGGTCTCACATAAGTCTTCTATGAAATGGTTGTGCTTTTACAGGAAAATAAAAGTTCTTATTACTGTAAGAAATTGGAGGTATACTATTTACACATGAAAAGCTGAAAGTTATTTAAATTTGCTTCCTCCAAACAGAGGTCTTGACAATTGATACTTTGTAATTCATTTTATGTTTCTGTAATTCATTTTATATTAAATATATATATATCAAATAAATAAATGTATATATGCTTTGTTTCCTCCTTAACTGAACATTTCAGTATTATGCAAGTCTTTTGTGTTTGAGAAGAAAATTCCAATACTGCTCAAAATCTGAGGATACAGTCTTGGTTTATAGATATAAAACATTAATTAGTTTTATAAGAAGAGAGCTGAAATCACATATCTAAACGAGAGACTCAGAAAGTTAGATGTAAATATGGTATGGTAGAAAATAATGAATCACAGAACAAACATCTATAGTATCTTAAGACTTCGTTCTTTTCTGTTCTTTTTTCTTTTTGGTCAGTTATGGGTCTTTTACTCTGGACTTGGACACTGTCCTTGCTCTCGTCAGCTCAAGGCTAGCGCTCTTACCGCTTGAGCCACAGCGCCACTTCTGGTTTTCTAGTGGTTTATTGGAGATAAGAGTTTCACGGACTTTCCTGCCCAGGCTGGATTTGAACTGTGATCCTCAGATCTCAGCCTCCTGAATAGCTAGGATTATAGGCATGAGCCACCAGTGCCCAGCTAAGACTTCTTTCTTTTAAAATCAATTTTCAACTTTAATCAAAATTAAAAGGTCAAACTGTAGTAAGGAAAGACATAACAAAGTTATCGACAAACCTTGTGCTCTGTCTACTTACAGTTTTCCTCACCTTCTGATACTCTGAACAGATTCCTTTCAATATTTTCCTACTTTTTTGATATCTGTGTTCAATCTCAAAAGAATGGAAACATTACTGTCTTTGAAGTCATTGCCTTTAGATAGTACTAACTTTCACATATAGTACTGACAGTGTGATTCTCTTAGATTCCTACTTTCCATTCCTGTTGTCTCCATGGATGGTAGGTTGTGGTTAAGCATTAGCATTTTCATTACTGTGTTGGTTCATTGCTGAACCAAGCCATGAATAGTACAATATCTCTAACTGCTCTCTGTCATGATGGCCTTGTTTTCTCTGCTTCCATTTTTACACTTGTCTCCTAAATCTCCAATATCTTTGTGAAAAAAGCCACTCTGCAATTTTACAAATTCCAACCTATCAGTAGATCATTTCTTTTCTTTTCTTTTTTCCTTTGAAGGACAGTCCTCCTCTTTATACTCTAATCTCAACGTTATTCTTAAAACATACTGTATATGTACAGAAATGGGGCTTCTATTTAAAATTATTCTTATGGCTCCCTTTTGACTTGATTCTGTATTAAAGAGAAATTTCTGGAATCAAATAACTAACTTTGTGTGTGTGTGTGTGTGTGTGTATACCTATGTATCTGTGTGTCATTCAAATAAACTCCTTGTTTTTTAGTCCCTGGCTTCCTTTCCACTTGTAGAGGAGTCTTTCTTCTCCAAGGTCTAAAGCTTTTTAGATTGCTAAAAGACATTATATGCATGAGCCACTTATACACAGTTCAGAGTGAATTCCTTCCACAATTATTTTTACCTTCTTAATGCTCAAATACTTCTCAGTGCATCAATCTCAATATTGAACATATTCAGTAAAGGAAGTATTTTAATAAAGTAAAATATTGTTTATGCACATATTCATTCATTTATTGTAATTTACAAAGTTCTTAGGAAATAAGAGACTTTCTCACTGATCATGATAGATTTGATTTATCATGGTGATGTATTTATGACTTTAATAGTTAAAAAAGCATTAACTTCCTGGCACCAAAGATGTTACCATTTATATTCATATAACAGGATCTATTTTTATTAGTGATATTTTCACTTAGGCAGTCATGAAAATACTATGGTGACATGCTATTTAGAACCACAGGTACATGACTTGGTCTTAATTTTATTTCTTTCTTTTAGGGTACATCATTAATTATAATAGAAATACCACACGGCAAGCAAAAGAACACAATTTAATTATTTATTTATTTAGACTTGTTTATTTGTGTGTGTGTGTGTGTGTGTGTGTATGTGTGTGTGTGTGTGTGTATGTGTGTGTGTTGTTCTTGGAGCTGGAACTCAGCTTGGGCACTGGCCCTGATCTTTAATGCTCATGGCTCACACGTTACCAACTTGAGCCACAGCTCCATTTCTGGCTTTTTGGTGGTTAATTCGAGATAAAAGTCTCACAGACTTTCCTGCCACGCTGACTTCAAACTACAACTCATAGATCCAAACCTCCTAAGTAGCAACAATTACATACATAAGCTACCAGTGCCCATCCACATTTTGAGGTGTGTGTGTGCATGTGTGTGTGTGTGTGTGTGTGTGTGTGTGTCTTGGGACTTAAACCCAAGGCCTAGGCACTTCCCTGAGCTTCTTTTACTCAAGGATAGCTCTCTACCACTTGAGCCACAGCACTATTCCCAGCTTTTTCTGTTTTATGTGGAACTGAGGAATTGAACCCAGGGCTTCATGCTACGCAAGCACTCTACCAGTAAGCCAGATTCCCAGCCCCAAATTTTGAGTTTTAACACTACCAAATAATAATGTTTTATCAGACAGCATCCTCTAAAAATATAATTACTATTTGTTATATATATAATAAATATATCATAAAGTATATGCATGCTTGTCATATATAAAGTTATATACTATATATTATATTACATATGTGGTTTTCTTTATTATATAATACTTTGTGCATAGTATATAATACACAATTATATAATATTTATATCATATAAATACATAATTGTAATTATGTATTATATAGCAATGTTATAACTAATATATTTAATACATTCTAGCATATTTTGTATTCATTTATATTATATGCTATATGTTATATTTGTATTTATTATCTTTATATTGTTATATTATATATCATTATGTAATTACATGCTATTTAAAATATTAATATAAAATATTGCATGTAATTTTTTTTATTTGAAAGTATTGGCTCATGCAATTGTAGAGGTTGATAAGTCTTAAATCTGGAGGTCAGGTGAGCAAGCAAGAAATTTAAACTTAATGTTGTAGCCTTGAGGCAGAATGAATTTCTTTTGCTCTGAGGAGCCCGTTTTTTTCTTGTAAGAGTACCAAGTACATGTATGAAATCCCGCTACATTACAGAAGGTAACATTCTTTACTGAAGGACTGCTAATTTTAGATTGTTAATTTATCTATAAAATTCCTTCACAGCAGTTACCAGGTTACTGTTAAATAGCTAGATATTATAGCCTATCCAAGTTTATACTTAAAATTAACCATTACAAAATTAATGGAAAACATGTTGGAATGTACTAGTATAATAACATTTTTCTTAGTTTTTGAAAACCAAATGAAAATGTGAAAGATGCAGTGGTATTATACATAGCTCATGCCAGAATCAAATGCATTCATTTTAATTGTCTCTTGATTTCCCAAAAAGGGTCATCATAATTTTTGTTTCAGGTATCAAAAGATAGAGAGCAATTTTGAAACAATCTGAAGAGCAAACAAGCCAAAAGAGAGCATTTAACAAAATGGAAATTTACAAGGTAGCTTCTCTTCAGTTGAAATAAAACTGAAAAACAGACAAAAAAAAATAGAGAATATTTACAAAGAAAATTTAGATAAAATAGATTGGTTCTAAAGCAAATTTTATTTTGAATCTAAAACAATGCAGACCTTAGAAATTATTAGTTAAGTTTCATAATTGCCATGTCTCAAAGAGTATAATGAAATGTAAAAACGTAACAGAGTAATTCATGAGTACTTGCAAGATGGAGATGAAGTTTCTGATAGAAGTGCCTTAGAAAAGTAACTGTCATCTCATTGTTGCAATGGGTCAATCTGTACCCCTATTGTACAAGACACTATGTCGAAAAACAAACTTTACAATTTACGGTGGGGGGGGGATTGTTGAGGAGGTGGGAGGGATGGGATGGTAGGGGAAAAACAAAGGAGGAGGCAACAATGCTGGATAAGAAATGTACTCATTACCTTGCTCATGTAACTGTAACCCCTCTGTGCAGTATTTTCACAATAAAAAAACTTATGTTTTAACAAAAGAAAAATGTAACTATCAAAGAAATCAAACTGAAAAACTGAAAATGCACAGCTATTGAATCTTCATCATTGTTAATAATATATGAGAAACTAGAAAGTGTGAGAAATTAGCTTAGAGGTAGAAAAAGAGACAATCACCATGTCTTCAAGATACATAAGATTTTCAATAATAAACAAATTTAGGTTCACTTGCAAAGGATAGTTTTTCATGTGCTGAGTTTGAACTGAGTTTGTATCCTACCACTGAACATTATCTGTTCAAAAATATATTTTGTTCATTACTAGCTAAAATGAAGTGTAATATTTTTGTATTCTCTTACAAGTATTCTTTAATGGGATTTTCAAAAGTCAAACAAAACAAGTATTGCAATAGTTAATGTAGAATAGCAGCACATTACAGAGACTTTCTCTGAAGGAACAGCTACAAAGACAAGGATTTAGGAAAATAACTCAGCAACATAAAGAGGAAATTTATCTTAATTTGTTAGAGAAAAATGGAAACAAAATTGTTTTTAACAGAAGCTCCCTTTGGAAAACCAAACCATTTTCAGCCAGAATCAATTCAATTTGGGAAGTTTAGACTAGGATTGTTTAATTTTATATTGCTTCTAGTTTGAAGCTGGAAAATTTTAAATAAGTACCTCCAGAAATGTTTCTCCTGCTGAGTTTCTGCTTTCTTATCTATAATTTTAAAGTCAAAGAGAACTTTTCAGAAAGTGACATTTTTAAATTTAGCTTACTATCTATATGTCCTCTGAGAGAAGATTATGTTTTCCAATTGTAAAATAGCAAAATGCTTCTTTAAAAAGTTTGTGGTACAAAACTACTTATATGATATTATACATTACATATATTTTATACATATATAGCATATATAAATTATATAAACTATATATTATATATAACATATAAATTATATAAACTATATATTATATATTGCATATAATATATTACATAATTATATATTATTTAATTGTTTTAATGTATGCTTTAATTATATGTTCATAAATATGTTTTTATGATTTTATCTTATATTTTAAATATTATATAACACTGTATTTACTAAGAAAAACAAAAATAAGTTGTCTTCCTCTAGCAGAGATTTTTAGGTGTAACATCTGTCATAAAAATTAGTTAAGCCGGGGGGGGGGGAGGGGGGGGAAGGGGGAAGGAGAAGGATTGGGATGGGGGGAGGGGGGAGGCTGGGAAGGGATGGGAAGGGAAGGGTAAACAAAGGAGGAGGCTGCAATGCTTGATAAGAAATGTACACATTATCCTGCCCATGCAAGTGTAACCCCTCTGTACAGTATGTTCACAAATAAAATTAAATTAAATTAAAAAAAAATTAGTTAAGCCGGTACTTGGCTCACACCTGTAATCCTAACTATTCATAAGGCTGAGATCTGAGGATCACAGTTCAACACCAGCCCAGGCAGGAAAGTCTATCAGTCACTTATCTCCAATTAACCACGTAAAAAGCCAGAAGCAGAGCTATGGCTCAAAGTAGTAGTACACTATTCTTGAGCAAAGAAAGCTCAGGGACAACACTTAGCCCCACAACCAATTTTTTTCTTAAATGTAGTTAAATTTATTCCAGTGTAAAAACTTGAGACAGTATTTTCAAATTTTTCATTAACCTTAAACAAGTGTGTCTTTATTTCAACTTTTTATAATGGAAAAATTAAAACATGGAAAAGTAGAGAACACTATATAAAAATAGTAATGTTCTAGTGTTTCCACAGATGAGATCTACAATTTGAAGTTAATACAAAAGGAATTAGGCAGATTGAGTTCTCAATAAATGTGCAACCTATCTGTATGATTTATAGAGAAGGTGTACTCATTCTTCAGCTTCTCCTCCCATTGAACTATTATTTTGTGTCTTTCACAGTATCTGTCCTTATCATCACTCTCAAATTAGATGTGCTATTCTTCCATTCTTTTCCCAAAAATTGTAGTATTGAGTCTTTCATATCATGTGTCTGTTCTTTTAGTGTATCAATGACAATGTAGAAAAATATTTTTAAAATTGTTGTCCTAGAGTTTGCTATATACATTTATGACTAATCGAAGGCCTCTTTCAAACAACATAAATAAATAAGTTCATGAGTAGTAAAAATATTGTACAACAAAGTATTTGCCTGTCCCCCAACCTATTGTAACACTACTGTCATTTATTTCCCTTGTTTTATTTTAAACAAGTTCTATCCTACTGTTCCTGGAAAGTAAGTTCTGCTAATCAACCTTAGTTGTGTCTTTGACTCAGGAGAATTTAGGTAAGGCATCAATACAGTGAATGCCATGAAAGAGAAAGAGTTTATTACAAAAGGAATATGGCAGAACATGGGATATGTGGCATGATGCACAGGAAGGTGACAGTTTAATTTATCTTCAGTCATCTGAGCATTAGGTTTAGGTAGAGGAAGAATTGGGGACAGAGAACAAAGATATGCAAAGTTTAAGATTATAGATTTTGCCTGGCTGGTCATTTTCTGGGTTCTGGCTCTCCCCATTCTGGAGAAGTAGTTATAATGGACATCACTTGAAGAGAGCAATCTGGTTCCTACAAAATGATGGCTCTCATTCCAGAGTGCAACCTGATCATTACTAGCAATTATCCCTATTTAGAGATGATCTGCCCTGAAGACTTCAGTTTGAAGGGACTAAAATTTTAGTCCTTTGTTATTAAGCAGTCCTGTCTTTCCTGGAACCCAAGGTGATTGACAAGTGACTGTGGCAAGAATGGCTTAGAACAATAAGAATCACAAAATAAAGACAGACCAGGCAAAAGCAGTTTAAGTAACTGTTACAAATACACTTTCAATAGACTGATAAGTTGTATCTATGATAAAAAAAAAACAAACCAACAACAACAACAGCATTGGCCTTTAGAGTTCAAGTGCTTATTGGGATGGCACCTGACAATTTCCTGCACCTAGGTTGAGTCTACAGGGCTGAGTTCATACCTGTCAGTTGGGAAGTCTAATTCCACTATTATTTCTTAAAGATTTTGTGATCTTAGCTACCATCTTGGGTCCCCTTTGCCTTTCTCCATTGCTCATGGCTAGCTACTGTTTATCATCTATCATTAATAAAAATAAAAAGTATTATTTTTCTTCATTTATTCCTCATCTAACACTCTTCCCTTACTCTATGAGTCAGGACACATAGACAAGAAGACATAGAAATTATATTACATAACAAAAATTAAAAACACCAGGCTCAGAAATTAGAACCAGGAAGTAAACTGAAAAAGAATTATTTAAGTCCCTTTTCCACCTCCTTTAAGTTGTTGAATTACATAAAGAGATCTCTCCACTGGGTATCTATCTTTTCTCTTTTGGAATAATAATAAAAATAATAATATAAAAATTTGCCAGGGTTCCTTAAAGAATGAAAATATAGAAAGAATGACAGATACGTGTGAAAAGAAGTCCTGAAGGTTATCTGCAATTTGAATACTTTTTACCTCTTTCTTCTTCCTGCTTGGTTTCTGGGGATAATTCCAGTGTAAACCTTACATCTATTCCTCCTTTTTTCCTTTCTCTGGCTCCATGTTTTCTCTTTATCTTTTGTTTTATGCAGATTGAACAAAATAGTCCTAGGTATCACTACCCTTCCTTTCCTTTCCTTTTCTTTCTGGTATAACCATTACATCCATGCAACATCTTTTGTAATCATCCCAGAATTTTTAGGTATTTTATTTTTCAGCCATTTTTACTTTTCCACTGAAGAAGTTTTAATTGGCTTATCTCCACATTTCTGATCCTTTTCTTGGCAATGTCTGGTCTATTGAGTAATCCATCAAAGTAATTCTTCATTTTTTTCTACCATTTCTTTGTAATTTTCCATTAATCTGATTATATTACTCATTTGTTCTTCTTTTGTGTTCCCCTTCCCATTTTATATTAACCACACATTAAGTTCTTGATCTTATTATGCTCCCAGAACTTCTATATCTGAGTTTGTATCCTGGCTTTGTTTCCTCAGGTTTCTCTTTATTTTCTTTTAACATATTGTGTAAATTTTTGACAGATAGGATGTTTCAGTGGAAAAGAACTAAGGTAAATAACCTTGTAGTGTGAAGTTTACTGTTTATCTGGCTAGACATAGTTGGTTTTTACTATTCACTATGCTTGTAAGTGTCAGAGGTTAGAATTTCTTATAGTGTGCTTGTCTTGTTCTCTTTGTGTGTATTCCTAAGAGTTCCATCTTAAGTAGGGTTTTAAATGGCATTCCCCAGTGGGATTCCCATTGATATAGGGTGTGCTTTATTGAGGGAGGGGAAATTGTGATCATTCTATAACCTTATAAGTAGGTTTTGGTCATTCAGTGAGCCTGTGCATCTGGGACATGCCCTTCATCAGCTCTCCTCAGATTATTTTTTCCCCTTTGTGGGATAGAGAATGATTAGTTGATTATGGACTTGGGAATTCCCCCCACCTTCCCTCTGTGGGAGGATAAAAGGGGGTAGGAATTGAGTATTTCCTTTTTTACATGTAGAGGGTTACAGGTGGATCAGATAGGGTAATTACCTTCTTCCATGGTGGTTAGGTTATGGTAAAAAAAAAAAAAAGATGGTTAGACTATGGTGAGATGGTTGTCCTGTGGGGAGATCTTTTAAAAGGAGATCAGAATAACAAAGTTTGTTTTTTCCCTTCACCCTGCCAAAATCACAAGGGGGTTTTTCTCCAACCATCACTCAGACAACATGGTGTGGAGTTTCTTAAGATACCACAGTGTCAAGCAACTCTATATTCAGCCCACCAGAAAGAATCAATAATCCTTTACATGCTCTTCACAGTTGTAGAGTTTCTACAGTAGTTTCTACTTGCAGTAAGTTTTGCTTTTGTATTCATCTATTCTCTAGTGTTAGGGGTAATGATTCACTCTATGACATAAATTTTGAAATTGATCTAAGAGAACACTGCATGTGCAATTTCACTTTGTCTTTTGGCATGCATATGGCAATTTTACCTGGTCTTTTTTCTTGGATGAAAAAGAATTCATTCTGCCCACATCTTTATACTAAACAGGTATGTTATTTTGTCAAAATTTAACAACTACTTCATATATTGGATAGATCATTAAATAAGATAAATATCACCTTCAATAACACTTTTTAAATAAAGCCTACAATGTCTACTTAGATATATCAAGAGTTTCAGTGGTGCAAACTTCCTTACATAGTGAAATTTCATGTGGAGCTCTACTTGTTTACCGAATCACTTCTTTTAATGATTGCTTCAGTATATTGTGCTGACAATTGTGTTGCAGTCATTTAATTCATTTAGTAAATATCTGCTATGATTGAGACACCATTATATACATTGAATTATTGATGGACAAAACAATTAGTGACTTCTGTCTCTGGGAATAAATGCTATCTACAGCTTCAGGAAATAAGTTATAGAAAATATGCACATTTTTGAATGATTGAAGTTAAAGAAATAGAAGAAAAGTGAAGAAACAGAAGGTCAAAGAGCAGGATGATTGCATTTTTTAAATGAATACTTAAAACAAGTGTCATTGATAAGAATAGTTAGGAAGACTTGTAAGTGGGATTGATGAAGAATATTTCTGGTTGAAAGATGTAGCAGTCAGAAAAAGCATGGAATGCAAAGTGTGATGGAAAATGAAGAGATACAGGGAGATAGAAGTGATTTAGAGTGGAGAAATGCAGTAGAATATTAGATATAAGTAACACCATGGACCAGGTAAAGACTTTGCTTTTAAGTAAAAAGGGTCAAGTTGTAGTTCTGTGGACAGACAGTAGCCATACTTGTTTTAACATTTCAGGAGATCTCTGGCCAATCTCTTTTGAGATTTGACTGTATGGAGTCTGATTAGGAAACCATCATCACAGACAAGATAAGAAATAATGTTGCATAGATCAGAGATCAGAGTAGTGCTGATGAATGGAACTTCAGATGTTAATGAAAGAGAGAAGCTAGGGATGTTTCTGAGCTCTATAAGTTAAACAGGGAGAATTTTTTTTTGCAGTAACTGTGATGGAGAAACAATCCCGATTAACCAGGCCTAGGAGAGGATAGGAAAATCATAATTTAGTTTGAGAATTTTAAGTTTAATACAGCTACCAGTAATCCAAAAGAAGATCTGAAAGAGCTATATGGAAGTCAGGAGAAAGACTTGGCTAGAGCTATACTGTATGGAATCCTTAGCAGATAGATGATATTTGAATACATGAGACTGTAACATTTCTGTAGGTGTGAGTGTAGATTAACGAAGAGAGCTAAGACACACTAAAAGGCATGTGTTTAAATAGTGGGTGGTGTGACAAGACAAGAAACCAAGAAAAAAGTCTTGAGAAAAATCAAGATTAAAAAAAAAGTGAGGAAAACGGATCAAAGCAGAGGGAGCCAAAATCTTCTTTGTCAAATACTGTTGATATGTTATTGAAATGAGATTGGTTATCATAACTTTAGAAGACTTGAAAAGAGAAGTATTAAAGATAAGTCAATAGCTTAGATACACAAAGTTGGTACAGAGATTGGAAAGCCTGATCTGGAGGCTTTCTCTGGCAGCTATGGTGTTTCAATTAGGCTAATCTTGGTTCAGTGCATCTACCAACACAAATATATTTGGGGATTCAGCTTGCGTTGTGGCAAAGGTGTCCTGATGGAGTGATTTAGAGATTCCACAAAGTACTTGATGTCATATATTACATCAATCTCTAGTCATTCTTGAGACTGGAGAAATAGCCTGCAAGTACTATGTCCCTCTAGCTCTAGAATATTTAAACTTACTTACTTTTTGCATCAGTTACAAGATTTTAGTTCTAAAATTACCTCTGGATTCTAGGAAGCCTGTGGTAATAATTTCAATCATTAGCATCTGATAAACCTTAGAAAATGAACTGATTAAGGAGGTAAAAGTTTCTCTTTTTATTAACCTTCTTGTTCTGTGTTAGAAGTTTTATAGATTTCAATCTATTGGAAGCCATTGATTTTTACTTTTTCTTCTCAAGGAAACAAAAGAATACTTTTTTGAAGCTGTGTCTTCATAAACTCCATTATACAGAACGTAAGTGTCATCTGACAGAAGTCATAGAATTAAGGTTTTTAGATATGGAATAAACAAGTAATAATGGAAAAGGCCAGGTGGGGTTGTGTTCACCTATATTTCTAACTAATGAAGAGGTGGATACAGCTAGGGAAAGTTAGTGAGACCCTATCTCAAAATTAAACTATAAACTATAGGATTAGAGGCATGATTGAAGGGGTAGAATGCTTAGCAAACAGGAGGTCCTGTGTTTAATCTGCAATAACTAAAGTTAACTAGAGCAAATTATATATGTGTATGTGTGTGTGAAAGCAAATTATGTATTCTAAGTTTCCCAAATTGTTCATTTTCAGAACATGGAAGAAAGAATACTAAAAATATCTTGAAAGATTGGGAAATAATATTGGATCATGAAAATGCTTAAAAACTTGTGTTAGCCAGGCACCAGTGGCTCATGCCTATAATCCTAACTACTAAGGGGGCTGAGAGCTGAGGATCAAAGTTTAAAGCCATCTGAAGCATGAAAGTCTATGAGATTCTCACCTCCACTTAAACAACAAAAAGCCAGAAATGTAGCTGGTGTTCAAGTCGTAGTAGAGCAAAAAAGCTCAGGGACAATACACAGGCCCTAGACAGACACAAACAAAACAGAACAAAAGCTTTTAGAAAACCATCAGAAAACATGTAAACTCTTATAAAAATATATCAACACTCAAAACTTTATTTTGAATTTAAGACTCTTTATCATAACACCAATGGGTAGTATCCTGGGGAGTGGGTAAATGATTTACAACAGTATTTTGGTAGCTCTTTGTTCTCAAAGGAAGACCTTTTGGAAAGAACAAAATCTTAGAAAGAGTCCTTTGTCCCAAAGATGAATTTGTACCCACTAGTCTTCCTCAGCTTCTGAGTGGATGTTCTGTGACTCATACGCTCCTACTCTTTCTACCCAGGTAGCATACAGCACTGGAAAAAAAAAGTAACTATGACATTGAAAAAAGATTCTACCTTGCTATTCATTTTTGTATATTACTCTTAAATGCTTTTTTGTTGTTGGTGGTGGTCATGGGACTTGAACTCAGGGCCTGGGCACTGTCCCTGAGCTCTATCAGCTCAAGGACTCTACCACTTAAGCCACAGCACCACTTCTGGTTTGCTGGTTTATTGGAGATAAGACTCACAAGGACTGGGGCTGGGAAGGTGGCTCAGTGGTAGAGGGCTTGCCTTGCATGCATGAGGCCTTGGGTTAGATTCCCCAGCACCACATAAGCAAAAAGAAAAAAAGCCAGAAGTGGCACTGTGGCTCAAGTGGTAGAGAGCTAGCCTTGAGCTGAAGAGCTGAGGCACAGCACCCAGGCCCAGAGTTCAGGCCCCATGACCGGACCCCCCCCCCCACCAAAAAAAAAGACTCACAAGGACTTTTCCTCCTGTGCTGCTTTTGAACCGCGATCCTCGGATCTCAGCGTCCTGAGTGGCTAGGATTTTGGATATGAGCCACCAGTGCACAGCTCTTAAATACTTTTTATCTTGTAATTTTACAACAATGCTTTTTCTCACAGGAAAAGATTTTGTACACAGAATGCATGTCTTGGTTTTATTTCTAGTATAGAAAACAAATTTAAAAAGTATGTATGTCTTGGGCATTACACATAAAGGATTTTGTCTAAAGTATCAAACTTTCTTGTATAATAATTTTATCTGAACTCTGGCCCTAAAGAACACGACTTAAAATGCTATAATGACATCATTTTTCACATAGAGATTTACATGTATATTCATGAAATTATTATTCATGATTTGGGTGAGATGCATAGGGCCCAAAGGAATAGTCAATATTCTTCCTTAATTGAACATGGGCTCATAGGAGTTGTTTATATATAAAATTGAATTTAGCTGAGTGCCAATTGCTGATACCAGTAAAGCTAGCTACTCAGGAGGCTGAAGATAGAGGTTTGATGCCAGCCCCAGCAGGAAAAATTCCTGTATCTCTAATGAACTACCAAAATGCTAGAAGGGGAGCTGTGACTCAAGTGGTAGAGTGCTAGACTTGAGCAAAGAAGTTCAGGGACAGCACCCAGGCCCTGAGTTCAAGCCCTAGGACCAACACACACACACACACACACACACACACACACACTTGCATTCTTTTTAACATAGCCATCCCAAGTTCCAAATCTGAAAAGTCACATTAAAAACTACAATATTCTAATTATATGAATTCATTTTTTTCTAAATTAAAATGATCTATATCACTAGGAGGATAGGCCACAGAAAACATTTGGACATATAATATGTCAGTCTTTTTTTATCTTTTATTTGTTTGTTTTCAGTTCGAAAGGATATTGTTCGCATTCTCCCCAGTTTAGACGTCGAAGTCAAAGACATTACTGATTCTCATGATGCTAACTGGTTTCTTCAGCTGCTCTCTACCGAAGACCTTTTCGAAATGGCCCATAAAGACTTTCCCATGGTGGCTGAAGTGCTAGAAGCACCTCCCAGAAGTCAGCTGTCCAATAGTATTTTACAGCCTGGGAAGACCATTGTGATCCACAAAAAGTACCAGGCATCAAGGATCTTGGCTTCAGAAATCAGAAGCAGTTTCCCTAAAAGACACTTCTTGATCCCCACCAGCTACAAAGGCAAGTTCAAGCGGAGGCCTCGCGAGTTCCCAACTGCCTATGACCTGGAGATAGCCAAGAGTGAGAAGGAGTCGCTGCACGTGGTGGCCACCAAGGCCTTCCACCCCCTGCACCGGGAGCTCTCCTCGGTGTCCATCGGGGACCAGTTTCTGGTTCATCACTCGGAGACCACGGAAGTCCTCTGCGAGGGAATCACAGAAGTGGTCAATGTTCTGGCCTGTGAAAAGCTCCTCACGAAGTCCAAAGAGGCCGCGCGGCTCCCTCTGTACATGGAAGGAGGTTTTGTAGAGGTGATTCATGACAAGAAGCAGTACCAGCTGGCTGAGCTCTGCCAGCAGTTCCGCTTGCCGTTCAATGTGAAGGTGTCTGTGCGAGATCTCTCTATTGAAGAGGACATCTTGGCATCCACCCCCGGCCTGCAGTTGGAGGAAGACATCACAGACTCTTACTTGCTCATCAGTGACTTTGCCAACCCTGGGGAATGTTGGGAGATCCCTGCTAGCCGCTGGAACATGACTGTTCAGTTAGTTCACAATGTGTCCAAGGACGCAGGTTCGCCTCTCGTCAGGAGCCTGGTGGAAGAGATCACCGAAGAGCAATATTACATGATGCGGAGATATGAAAGCTCTCTCTTACACCCCCCACCCAGACCCCCCAAACATCCCTCCGTCGAGGGAGCCAGGTTAACCCTGCGCACCCTAGCAGAAGAAAGGAGACTGGATCTGCCCGCTTCTCCCAAGGTAAGGCTGTGAGTCCCCAGATTTTCCTCTGGAGTGTTTTATTCATGAGCCAATTTGTTTCGAGTCTTTTGTTGAGTTTGCTTTTTTCTTACTTGCGTGCCATCTTTGAAATGAGCCCTTCCGATGCACAGTGGGTGAATGAACATCGCCAGAGCATAAGATGTTGCAGTATTGTGTGTTTTGATGCTTAACCAGTCAATGTGGCATGGAGTCTACACTGAATGAGAAATAGCAGGAATGGCATTTAGATGTAATGGCCCACACCGCTCCTACTCACAGGGTTTCACAACTAAGAAGACTTAAAAAGCTGCCCCAGAGGAAGGTATCTTTTTTATGTTGGATGAGCAAGAGTGGTTTATTTTTCCGAGGTAGAATTATTTTAATACTTCATACAGGAAATGAGCATACAATAAACTCCCATTTTTTTCTGGAAAGTTTCTGGTAACATGCATCTCTAACACATGTCTTCATTTTGTTTTATCTGAAGAAAGATGTAAAAATATCTTGGCAGCACTGTGTGTGAGAATGTGAGCATCTGCCCACATTATGTCTATCTCAGAATTGCAATCTTTAACAGTTCTATTGGAAAACAAAATCAATAAAATTGCAGACAGTATGAGATCATTATAGAATTAACAACCCCATCACCACTCTGAAGATTCTGGATGGTGGCTCAGCTTCAGCTCCACTTGTTGTCTTTGTCTGCCTCCTGGCTACCTGGAAAGATCTCATCCTATTAGGACGTTCGGGTTGTTTATCCGGCTATGGTTCTAGGGAGTGTAGAAGAAGTGCCTTCTGTCCTGGTAGATGCTGTGCTAGCAGTTTAGGGAATCTACACAATTACTAAAACAAAGAGAGATGTCTTGTTTGCTCCCTGAGCTCTGGAAGCATAAGTAACCTTGGACTTTAAGGCTCAACTAAAGATGTTGAGATGTTCATTTCACCTCTCAAATATTACATTCAGAATGTATGCTGGAGAAATCTAATAAGAATTACCAAATTTATTTTTAGAAAAAAAAACTAGCAGAAATATTCTTTTTTGGTATAACAGTTTAGGAGGAGTCATTTCAAATTCATTTTAATTTATTTTATTTTTTGTTGATCATGGGCCTGAACTCTGGGCCTCGGTGGTGTCCCTGAGCTCTTCAGCTCAAGGCTAGTGCTGTACCACTTGAGCCACCACACCACTTCCGGCTTTTTCTGCTTCTGTGGTGCTAAGGAATTGAACCCAGGGCCTCATCTATTCAAGGCAAGCACTCTACCACTGCGCCACCTTCAGAGCTCCCATTTCAAATTTTAAAGAAACAGTTCATAGCATTGATTAGCGGTTGATACTCCCATGAAAAGTGTCTGTCTGTCTTTGCCTCTTCTCCATGACATAATTTAGTACTGGGTGATGGGTGGAAAGGAATCCTTTCCTTGTTTTTATTTGTGATCAGAAAAATGCCATCACTCACCCAAAAATGTATACACCTAAATTCCCAGATGATTTGAAGGTGTTATATTACATGTCAAAGGAGACTTTGCATGTGTCTGTAAAATTCTGGACCTTGAGATGAGAAGTTTAACCTAGATTATGCTGGTAGACAAAAATTAATTACAGTGTTTTATCTATTTGTTTGTTTGTTTTCTAAACCTGAGGCTTGAACTCAGGGTGTGGGCACTGTCCCTGAGGTTCTGTTGCTCAACTCTAGCACTCTCCCACTTGAGCCACAGCATCACTCCAGATCTTTCTGTTTATATGGTACTGAGGAATTAAATCCAGGTCTTCATGCATGCTAGGCAAGCACTCTACCACTAAGCCACATTCCCAGTTTTGTATCACAGTGTTTAAAAGAACCTTTTTCCAGTTGAGGTCAAGATTAGAGAGGATGTTTTTCAAGATGGAGAAAGGGGCCATAAACCAAGTGAAGCAGGTGACCTTCAGAAGCTAGAAAAAACTGGCAAGCATTCTTGTTTAACAGTCTTCTGAAAGAATGCAGTAGTGAAATGTTAGAGGCATGGATCAGATGGTAAAGCAAGCATGAGACCATGAATTGAAATCACAGTACAACTAGAGAGAGAGAGAGAGAGAGAGGGAGAGAGAGAGAAGAAAGAGATCAACAATAACAAAAATGACAAATGACAATATCTTGATTGGAGGCAGTGAAATCAGTATCAGTCTCCTGACTTACAAAACTGTGAGACCATAAATTTATTGTATTTGAACTGTTGAATTTATGGTCACTTATCATGGCAATGAAAAGATAATATATGGCATAAGGAATACTATAGGACATAAAGTTGAAAGGGGAAAATAAGTAAAAATCTTTGAAAGCTAAATCCGTATATCACCTACTGTTGATTTTGTTGCATTTTTCCTTATAATGAATCTATTGTCCATGGAGAAATTAAGGGCACAGCTAAGCTTCAGGAGCTATTGAAAATGGCCAGAATGTGCTTTATTTTTCTTTACATATTGGTTTTATTTTCCCAGGAAAGTTTTGTCATACAGGTGACATGATTGCTGAGAGTTTCTACATCATTACTAGAAAAGAATGTCACATGGGTTTACATGTATGTCCATCTCTGGACTCAATCAACTTACTGGCTAGCCAAATTAGGGACAAGATTAATGCGTGTTCTAGATTCAATTTTCTGTAACAGAAAATCACAGGCTGAATAATTTATAAAGAACAAAAGCCTATTGTCTTATATTTCTGGAGAATGGGAAGTCCAAATTTAAGTTGTTTCCAATATGAAACCATGTTGTTGCATCATCCAGAGATGTGAAAGGAACATTAAGTCTCCACATGACAGAAGAGCAGGAGAGAGAAAACTCATTCCTACAATCCAGGTGCCCTGCCACTCCCCTTTATTTAGATATGAATTCAAGGCCTGGCGTTTGCATTTTTTGATGTTCAATTATTCTTCAAGTAGGGTTTACCCATTTATGCCCAGGCTGGCTTGGACCACAGTGTTACTATTTACACTTTCCACATACCTGGGATGACAGGTGTGTGCCACTGAACCCAGCATCTCATTAGATGAGATGAAAACTTGTGAACTTTTCACATTGACTGACCTAGCACTCCTCCCTAGTTCTGCCTTCCAAATAGCTTGGATTATAGACATGAGCCACTGATTCGGGTCCCTTTTTATAGAGAAATTCATCCATTAAATCCCTTGTAACTTAATCACTTCCTGTCAAACCCCACTTCCCAGCACTATTGCTCTGGAAATTAAATATCCAAAACATGGATTTTTGAAGGGACAAATGCATTCAAACAATAGCACTAAAGAAAGAAATGAAGTCTGGTTGTCTCAAATAATAGATATTAGAACTATAATATGTGAACACTAGAAGATTCAAAATCATGCCGGTAGATTGGGAGATGAAACAGAACAGGAAGGAAGAAAAAAAGCCTAAACCAGGAAAGTATCATTCATAGATTAATTTTTTTCCTTTGACAGATGAAAATGATTTAAATGTTTTATTGGGAGGGAAATATAAAACAACATGACTATTTCTAGGCAGTGAAGGTGAATGTAATCATAACTAAATTCTTTTATGCAGAGCATCATATCAACTTTATTTAATATTGCTTCTTTATTGATTAAACCCTACATTTCTTCTTGGTATTGAATTCTGAGTCCCAATCTACAGAAGATTCATTAGCGTTTGCAAATTGTTTTTAAAATGATAGAAAGTACTTTATGAAAAGAGGGCAATGGGAAGTGGTGCTGTGGCTCAAGTGGTAGAGTGCTAGCCTTGAGCTGAAGAGCTGAGGGACAGTGCCCAGGCCCAGTTTCAACCCACAATTGACAATAAAAGAAAGAAAAGAAAAGAGGGCAACCTTGCTGTCCTGTTACAATATCCTCACCAATATTTGAGTCCTAGAAAGAACTTTTGTGGGAGGGTAAAATTTTATATCAAAATATAGTGGACTGTAGGTGAGAGATGTTGTTAGGGAGATCTTGCTTTGATTAATTTTTTTTCAGGTAGAAAAGAATAATATACATTTTCCTTGCTTCTTTTTGTTGTTGTTGTTGTTGGTCATGGGTCTTGAACTCTGGGCCTGGGCGCTGTCTCTCAGCTCTTCAGCTCAAGGCGAGCGCTCTACCACTTGAGCTACAGCACCACTTCCGATTTTCTAGTGGTTTATTGGAGATAGGAGTCTCATGGTCTTTCCTGCCCGGGATGGCTTTGAACCGCGATTCTCAGATCTCAGCCTCCTGAATAGCTAGGATTACAGGCGTGAGCCACCGGTGCCGGGCCATTTTCCTTGCTTCTATAGTAAATAAAACACTATATTTTCTCTGAAATCACCTAAAATGTCATAAGATGCTATCATTTACCTGTGTTCAGGCCAGATAACCTCATTTTCAGTGATGTTTCTTATCATGAAGATACGGATCTGCTTAGTGGGTCATTTATGGAACATCAGCAGAAGATCTGTCCATCTCTGTATAATCTATTTTTTAAAGTCTTCCAACCAACTCTTTCCTATTATTACAATTTCACCCCTTAATACATTTCTTTTCTGTTTCTTCTGATACCTACATTAAAGCTTTTCTATAATGAATAGTTTCGAAGTGATTGGATAGAACATTATGTTTTACATGCAGGAAGCAATCATTGAAAACATGCCTCTAGAATTTTGGATTGTATACAGAATATTCCTTTAACTTTACAGAGCAATTTGTGAGGGTTATTCAGAGTTTAAACATTCAAGTTCATTTCCTTCGTTAAAATGCTTTTTCACACTATAGAAAAGAATACTAGATGCATCATTATATCAGTTTACTTTTGCTTTCCTAATGGATCATTAACTTTACACATCATTTTTTGCATTGCTAATAACAGGACAGATGTATAGTTTAGGAGGAAGAATCTAAAAAGTACTTAGTATTAGCCAAATTCCTCTATAAAAAGTATTCATTGTCAGTTGTGAACACCATAAGTTCATCTAAGACATTTTAGAAATTAAAAACAAATGAGGAAAAGTTATTTAAAAAACTAGAAGTGATGAAAAGAATCATTTTTCAAGGTATGATTCCCAACTATTCTTTACCTTCAGCAATGCACAGATAAGAAGCAACAAAAAGAAGATTGTAGTAGAATTTAGAGAAGTAATTCAAGTATGGTGAGGGGCAGAGGACAGTGTGGGTTGGATATCTAAAGGAATGACAAGCTACCTCAAGCTCTATGCAGTTTTGCATGGAAGAACTTTAGTGTTTGTTAAATGTGATAGTTAATGTTTATGAAATAATGTATGGAATCAAAACAGGCGAGGGAATTTACCAAATGACCCTTCAAATTCCCTTTAAAATGACACAACATCATGATGTAGAAATAATATCTTCAGGAACTGTGCATTTGGATTTTTTAATCAAATGAAGATAATATAATATGGCTAAACAAATGAAACTATGCCTAAAATGGTGATTGACATAAGAATGTGGTGGTGGTATAGACTGCCCTTCCTCAAAGGTTAGTTTCTGTGAGAAGTAGTTTCAGGTAGTTTGGAGGAACACATACTCACTGGGGTCTTTGCCTGTCGTGGATATATATATGACTATGACTTCTGAGTACCACACGGGAGAAATGTAACTTCTGCATTCTGATGAAAGGGCCTATAACCAGATAGAAAAACAATCCACTGGTTGAAAGATGAGATATTCCATGTCTACAGAGACTGCAACAGAGACCAGAAATCTTGCATTTCACTAACTCTGTTTGGCTATTTAATGCCCAAGTGTCCACTTCGTTGCCAGAATTTCTAGATTTCTGTCAGACAAGAACCCCCACCGGACACATTAAGGCAAAGAACAAAGGAAGCTGTAATGGCTAGGTACTGCACAATGTGCAGGAAGAAACCCTAAGCCAGAATGAGAGTGAGGCTGAAGAGGGCAGATGGAAAGCACTAGTTCCTGGAAAGTGCAAAGAGAACCCTCTTTGGTTGCTGCTGCTGGTGCTAAAACAACACTTCTGATCTGCGGTGACAGAGGAGTGGCTGAAATGTGGGGTTTGTTTGTTTGTTTTAAAAAGCCCAAGCTCCTGGACTGAATCTAGATCTTCTCACAACAGGGAAGAGTATAATATCCACCCCATTGCTATTGGTAGGGTTCAATCACAAGCAATATGATTTCCTTCTGTTTTTCTTACTGTGATGTGATTTAAAATCATTGAATGTTTGGAATTTATAAATGCCTCTGAACTTCTCAATACTGATATAGAATCTACTATTAGTATTAGTATGTCCACTGGGTTCAATCTAAAATTTGCAAATCTGTTTGCTGTCTAGTAGAGATTATAGAAAATTTTAAGGCAATGAAGATCAAATATAGGCACATTTAAAAGTTGGGTGTTTGAATCTAGAAATAAGAAATAACAGCTTCCTTTTCTTAAAAATGGCAAAATTTAACTGCAAGATAACAAGCATGTCATTTTCTTAGCAGATATATGAGTTGTTTTTAGACTACAACATAAACATTAATAAAATCACAGTGTTTGGGTCCCTGATGTTGATTTAGTAAATGGCCTGGTCTATAAACAGCCAACTATAAAGGAAACACTTGAAAAGATGGGAGAAAGTTAACCCTGGATAAAGTAAGTGTTTGGTTGAAAACTGTTAGTGGAAAACTCCCAGATAGAGTTCTGTGCCAAGTGGGATGTGTGACATAAGTTTTTCTGTGCTTCTCAAAGGGGGAGAGTAGTCTACACTTTCAAAGTTTTGCTCTAGGCATAACCTATCCTATGTTAATACCTAGAATTGGGTAGCTGAATACCAGTTTAAATGAGCTTTAAAAGAGCCAGTTAAATTTAGTAAGACATTCAAAAACATTTCCTGGTTTTAAAAGAACTTCAACTAACAATGAACAAGTCATCAAACAAAGAAGAAAATATTCATTTTCTCTGGATAGTTTATGTCTAAAGACCATTATTTCATTCTGAGATGATTGAAGTAAACTCCCACTTGGAAATCCTTCAGTGAACCAAAATTCTGGCCCTCTTAACCTTTCAAGCAGCTGAGAATGCTTTCTTCCATAGAGAAGCAATGAAAACTTTAGTTAATATTATTTCCAACCCTTTATTTGTGGTGTCAAAAATTAAAATACCACCAAACATGTAATTATTATGTTCTCAGTGCTAAAAATTGCTATTTCTTAGCTATACAAAAAAAGTTTATTTCTCCAGGAGATTAGAAAAATGATCCAGTGAATTACTTTGTATTAGATTTCTGGCTTTAAAGAAAATTAGAATGAGTTTCCTTTTCTTAAATTTCCACAACACAGAAATCCCTGCTTAAAATGACCAGCAATAATAAAAGAAGTTTGGGATGTTCTGTATGTAGTATCTACAAAGTTAAGGACAACTGATTCGGCAAATTCCCATAATCCCAATAGAAGTTTTAGTGCCTGGAGTCACTAAGATGAGTGTTGGGATTACTAGATAGGCAAGTCAAATTCTTTGAGCTCTCAATGGCCAGTTTTACTTTATTAATTAAAAACAATCAAAATAATAGTTGGAAACTGGCAGAGGATGAAATTCTAGCTGGTTTTGCAGTTTCTAAAGATAATTTATATAAAATTTCTATTATATTTATCAATCCAATATCTATTTCAGAATAAAGCTTTGATAAAATATAAACTACACATTTGCACATGTAGGTTTTTATGGGCTAATGACTTAAAGAGAGACTTCTCAGAAGAGGTAAGAATGGCCAATAAACACACAAAGCAAATATTGAGATTCCACCTCACCACAATTAGAATGCCTGTTAGCAAGAAACTATTAATAACAAATGCTGGCTTAGAAGCAAAAAGAGATCTCTATTAGGCTGAGTTGTGAATGGATACTTGTCCAATCACTCTAGAAAGCAGTATGGCAGTTCCTAAAAGACTCATCAGAGCTTCCCTATGACCCAGCAATTACAATCCTAGGCATTTACCTGATAGACTACAAGTAAGACCACATTAAAGCTACCAGCAGAACCACGTTCATTGCAGCATTATTTACCATAGCCAAGATATGGAATCTGGCCAGATACCGCTTAATAAAATTATTTTAAATTATTTATATCTAATTATTTCACCATGTCAAAATAGTTAATTGTAATTTTAATTCTTCATATGTATAGAACTTTAATTGTGTGCCCTTTGCTGTGATGATGTTAATATTAATGTTAAAATCTATTAAAATTTACTGACATAGGTAATCAAATGCTGATTGATGGCTAGTGTGGTCCAGCCAGGAGAAAGACCATACATTTGTGATCATGTATGTAGGCATAACTGCATTGATTTAGGAGTGACTTACATTGACTGGAGTATGGAGCAATGATACAAAAGTAGAAGATAGAGATTCAGATGATAAATCTGTGCAATTACCTAGTTTCTTAGCTCAGGGTTCTCCATTATAGATAGAATATGAGACTTCCTTACCACTAAATTACAAAGTCCCTGCCACATTCTCTCTTCAAAAGATCAAAGCCTATGTCTTCATTTTATGTTTCCTAATGCTTGTTTCAACCATCAAATTTCTATGATTTTGGATCCATCTTTCTGGCCAATTTCCTAAGCATTTCTATTCTGTCTTTGAAGAATCTCCAGCCACTGTCCCATCCTTTTCTTCTTTTCATAATTCTTTCCTTTCTTTAGTTTTTCTGGGAGCAAACATTGTGTCCTTATCCTCACCCCTTCTTTAATAAGGAAACATAAGATTCATTTAGCTCACAGCTAAAACTTTAATACCTGACCCCAACTTATTTTTATTTTCTTCTGATCCCTGTGGATAAAATAATATATTTTATTCTGCTACACTAAAGAATGAAGGAAAACAAAATTGGTTTATTTCACGTTGAAAAGCCTGGGATTTTCTAAACATCGCTGATTTTTAAGGAACTTAAATTCTTCGCAGACACACACACAAAAAAAATGGAAGTCATTTTAACATTCCCAGTAGGAAAATAGCGATAATATTTAGAAACAAATATTTTAGACTTAAAATATCTAGAAAAGGCAAGTCTATAGAGATAGAACACGTAGTTGTGGGAAATTTCAGGATGATGAAAAGGTACTAAAATTGAATTGTGATAATCCATAATTTTTAAATTAGTATTTGTACAATTATAATGGTAACATTTTTCATCCTCACATAAAGCAATTAAAACTATAATTATGATAAGATAACTCACACCAAGGCAGGGAAGTTTCCCTGCCTTGTTTAGAAAGCTAAAACAATAATATAGAAAAGAAAATGCTGCCTTAAGAGATGGAAAACATATTCAAGAAAACTTGTGATATGAAATTTGTAGGATGTGTGGTTGACATAAAGTAAGGTACAAGAAAGCCACATGTAAGGGTGATATCTGGCCTACATATCAAAATGGAGGATACTGAAATTCACTAAAATTCAGTCAAAAACTCATTAACATAAGGAGCACAGGACATAACTATTAAGGTTCTTTTGCATGAACTGAGTTAGAGTTTAATGTGTCCTTAGTTTGAAATATCTGTGAAATGTCTTAGCTAAGATATGTGATATGACATTAACTATGGATCTGTGATTTCAGGAACTTCAGTATAGATGATAAATTAAATCATATATATATATATATATATGAGAGAAAGGAATTTGAAGAGTGAGTATAACCCATGAGGGAAGCAGAAGCTGGAATTCTTCTCTGAGAAGTTCAAAAATACAGGGAACAAGGAAAAATACATAAGGAGCCCCAAACCTAGGAACCTACAAGTTTTATTATCTGAGTGCTGACAGTGATTATGTCCCTAATTCCATGTATAAACTCATTTAATCCTCAAGTAAGCCTAATGAAGTCAGTCCTACTTTATCATTCTTATCCTGGTTTTACAGGTATAGAAAGGTACATCCATACTGATGTTAGCCTTCCAAAATCTTAAGTCTGATTGTTATTTTTCCAAGTAGAAAAGAAATGAACATTTAAGCTAGTTGGTTTCATAAAGAATAGCTTTGATGAAATGAACTCTTAAGACATGGACACAGAGGTTTTTCTTCATTGTTGTTCTCAATGTATTTTGTTTTTCTGTTGTGTTTTTCCCCTCTATGGTATATCCCCTGCTGTCATTGTGTTTGATTTTGCTGAGGATTATGTATACGTGTATCTGAACTAGGGAAGGGAATGGGAACAACAAAATGGTGAGGCAACAGCGACACTCACAAGATACTATGTTGGAAATAATCTGTACAACTTGGGGGAGGTGGGGAAGAGGGAGAAAAATGATGGAAGAGGTGACAAGTTATACAAGAAATGTAATAGCCGGGTGTGGGTGACTCACGCCTGTAATCCTACTCAGCCTACTCCTTCTCAGGAGGCTGAGATCTGGTGATTGGGGTTCAAAGCCAGCCCAGGCAGAAAAGGCCATGAGACTCATCTTCAATTAACCACTAGTAAACCGGAAGTGGTGCTGTGGCACAAGCAGTAGAGTGCTTGCCTTGAGCTGAAGATCTGATGGACAGCACTCAGGCCCAGAGTTCAAGCCCCATGACCGACAAAAAAAAAGAAAGAAAAGAAAGAAATGTAATCACCAGCTTACTTATGTAACTGTAACCCTTCTGTACATTGCCTTGACAATGAAAAAAAAAAAAGAATAGCTTTGATTTTAGAATGACAGCTGAAACCATGGCACTAATTTTTCTTACAAAGCATTGCAGAAATCATTCAGAGACTCAACTATAACTTAAATTCATGGCACTCTAATATGTCAAAGGAATTTTTTTTTCTGAAATGCCAATTTTCACCTGGCTTCTTCTCCTGGAAGGTCAGTTATCATGCATTGAGGAAGGAAATGAGTAAGAAAAATGTGAAGTAGTTCATCTGTTCTCTACCTAGTCAAAAAAAAACTTACAGTCCTTCTTTTGCTAGGGTGAAAAGGTGGTCATGTTCGATTAAACATGGAAGTAGCAAGAAACTGAGTATTCGTGAACTTTAGAACTACTACATTACCTTTAAAAAAAATTCAGCCGGGCGCCATGGCTCATGCGTGTAATCCTAGCTACTCAGGAGGCTGAGATCTGAGGATCGTGGTTCAAAGCCAACCCTGGCAGGAAAGTCCGTGAGACTCTTACTTCCAACAGAAAACACCAGAAAACTGGAAGTGGTGCTGTGGTTCAAGTGGTAGAGCACTACTAGCCTTGAGCTGAAGAACTGAGGGACAGCACCCAGGTTCAGAGTTCAAGCCCCATGACCGATCAAAATAATAATAAAATAATTAAAAATTTCTATCTTTGTTCCTCCTCTCTGCTCGTTTTTGGAAATACTAACATGTTCTACTAACTAGCCTAACGCAGATATCTAGAAATCATCCTTTTCTATTTGTCATTAACTAAACCCTAAAGGTTGCACTTCTTTAGAGTTTCTTGAATGGTGCATTAATGCATACTTTCTTACTTAGATCATTATCATTTTTATTTTTAGTCTGTATTATTGAGCCCAACTTGTAAATCATCGTTTTGTTTCTTGTCATAATGTATTCAAATTGTTATTCACATTACTGACTTACTGGTCATTTTAAGAGAAAAATCTTACATATAGTAAGATTGCTTTGACATTCCTTTGGTTAATCATTTGTTCTTTTTTATTTCTCTTTATACCTCGACTCATATTTATACAATTACTATTGTATCATACTTAAAATTTATAATTCACAAATACTTGTTTCTATTCTTAGTCTCTAGTCTTTCAAATACAATTTTGTAATTACTGCTGTTTTTTAATAACTATTTACTGGAGTTTATTAAATTCTAAATAGGTTATGAATTCTCATTGAATCCATTCAATGTCCTTTTGAGCGTTCAACTGTAAACAAAAAATAGAGGAAAGAAAATTGAGGCTTGACCAATAGCTCACACCTATACCTCTAGCTTGCCTCCTGGTTTCACCTTCTCTTTCCTTCCCTGAAAGGTTTTTTCCAAGGATCTCCTTCTGTGTAGAATAATTCCTCACTATTTCAGTTCTGCATCTCCAAAACCTGATCTGTCAGGATTGTGCTATTCCCTTAGATATGCACATAGCAGTACCTTCTACTTATAGTCCATTCTGCCTTAATATTTCCCTTTATTTCACCTTGATTCACCTTTAGATTCCTCTCTGTGGTTACTCATCCCAACCCCGTGTTTCCTTTGGTTACCCAATCCTCACATTTAGTTTGCCTCTACCCTTCTGTATTCCACAGTGCATCAATTCCAGACAAAGATGTAAACAATTCCTTTCTGAAACTAACTCAATTTGTTTTCAAATAAATATAGCAATATTGTTTTACCCATCTCAAGGGTGTTACATTATGACTCTATTTGCCATTGAGATACCAGAATTAAGATACTAAGAGGTTATGCAATGAAAGGCAGAAATAGCTTGTTCTAGCAAAATAGAAAGAAATTTAGCCTCATTTAGCTAAAAGCACAAGACCTTTCTAATCAAACATTTGACATCATGACCAGGCTGAGGGAAAAAAGTGTACCTGTTCAGTTATAATTGGTTCTGCCCGGAGAAGTGGATTTCTTATTGTCTGTGCAGCTACAGGAAATGTGGTTAATAAAAGCCTATGTCAGCCACAGTGAAGCTGTTCTTTAAAGCTCTGCCAGACCACTCTGTGAAACTGTTATTTCCTATTATGAAAACTAAATCTTGAGTCACGGTTAAAAGGTAATCAGTCTTCGGGAGAGTAGTCCTGTAGAGGTAAGCAGTAATTCCAATTTGATTGGTGCCATAGGCTTTTTAAGGAACAGTTTCAAAATGCAGAACATTTGCAGAGAGAAAGAAACACAGTCCAAAATAACATTTCCAAGAATTGTTTTCCTAACATCACATTATATTAGTAAATATATTGCAACTTACAAAAACAAAATTGTGTCTTTCCTGGCAACTATAACAGTGAAACATAGTGGGTTTGAATACTTTCTGTGTGTATGTTATTTTTCTGACCCATATAGCACTGAGAGGTCTTTCATGGTCATCTTTTCACAGCAGGAATCTTACCCAAAGGGCTAAGGTTCACAGTCAGTGTGAAAGCTGGCTTGGCTCTCTGGTCTCCTCCCCGCAGAGTCCAGCCACTTACCATCCCGTGATGTACACTGGAAAGGTGGTATATGAGGGCCTTTGTAATGTCTTGCTCTTTTTTTCTTAGTAGGGAAGCTATGTTTGTGTCTGCCAATGCCAGTAACAATAGCATTTCCATGAGAGTGGTTTTGAATGCAAAACCCAAAGAAATAATCTATGCTTGTGTGTACCTCTGTAAATATATATTAATACACACATACATATACACATATATGCATGTGTATAATGTATACATATATGTGTACAAATGCATGTATATGTGTATATGTAGAGATATACATACGCTTATCTACATACATTCATACCTACCAAAAGAGAATAAATATGACTTATAAGAGATATGAAAATTTTAATTGTTTCAATGCAAATGTTGTTATTTGACATGAAGTAATTTCTTCTAGGAAAGGGTATTATAATTGGCTACATTAATAATAAGTATAGAAACAAATGGATTTCTATTTTCCTATTGCTAACACACTGTTGGAGAGACAGGTGTTTTATACAAGTTTCCTAGTTGGTTTTGTGTTTTGTGTGCTAAGGAGGTAAACTACAACTATGCAGTTAGGCAGGACACCTGTTCCTCTCATCTACTTCTTTCACTCTGAGCAGATTTAGGTTCCTGGACATTTTTCATTTCCTTTGAGAGAATTTCTCTCAGGAATACTTTGGGCTGAGTAAACAAGGGATCTCAAACACAGTTTCTTTGGAATTCTTAGCATTCTATTTTTTTCTTATGATGTTTTATTTGGTTATATTAGCATCTACAGACTCAAATTATCTCGTTTCTTAGACCTGTGATGTTCTGTACAGCAAACACCATGTTCTGGGTGCTTAAGAAGTCTTTATCTAATGTTAGAGAAGAGAACAAATGTTCATGACACCTGAAAAATGCTTTCTCTGAAAACATTTCAATTGTATACTGAATATGTATGGTTTCTGTACAGAGCTAAGCAGCTCGGAAACTTTTTTTTCTAAGCTGCATGCTAATTATACTCAATTGTTTATCAAATGATCTATCAGTTGTTTAAAAGATGGATATATAAAAAAACAAAACTAACTTTGAAAAAGTTACAACTGTTAACACAAGCTCTGTGGAATATAGTAGCCCATTGAAAGGAATCTGATTTTTTTTCTATGACTAAAATTGAAAATGATCACAGGCTTTGAAGCAGGTAAATGATGATATGATTTCTGCTTAAAAAACATAATTCTAAGAGCATGCTAATGATTAATATCAGTCATGGTCAGGGCAGCCAGGATTTAGTTCTAATGTAATCTAGATACTAAAGCCATTTTATTTTGTTTTTGAAAATTATTTAAATAGAGGAAATGAGGAAACATATTCATACAATTGAATGCACATGTTCTCACTCATATTTGGAATATATAATAAATGCATAAAAACATAAGTAAATGCCTTGGGTGATAAAGAAGAGTACGTAAATATAATGATTGAAATATGGTAGATTTAAGGGAGAACTCAGTGCAATTCCTTAGAAAGATAAAAAAGCACAGTTAAACAAATTAAACACAAGGAAACAGGTACTTGAAAAGGACAGGATGGGTCAAGGGCACTACAATGAAGGAATGAAGAGAAAGGGGGAGAACGCAATAAAACATTAATGTACCTCTTACAAAATTAAGAAAAGTTAGGGAAAGGGTGGGTTGAGTGGATGAGTAAGATTGTATGTATAAATAGGTGACAAGAGATGCATTTTATTCATAAACTGTTTTGTTAAATGAAAACTCCTTGGTACAACTACTTAAAGATAAGAAAAAATATTTTTAATAAATAAAAAAAATAAAATTTAATATATATTACCTTATTAAAGTAAATGATATTTCTCTAATATTTTGTCATATTCTAAAAGAGTGTCAGGAGCTCGCAAGAATTAAGTCAAATAGCCTTGTCTAACAAGAGTTTGCAAAATATAAAAAAAAATGCATGGTTTTTCCAGTCAGTAATGGGAGGGAATCTCCATTGGGATGAGCCTATTTGGGGGTCTTTTAAAGAAAATCACAGGGTGAAATGCAAAAGGGCTTTTTTTTCAAGTGGAATAGTAAAATTTGAAAATGTGGCTTAGTAATTTATAATTACCACAAAACTATTATCTTCAAAGCTCAAGTACTTGGGTAGAAGGAGGCAAAGTTATAAATATAACTCATATGTTTAAGAAAACTATCAATAATAGACAAGAAAATATTCTCCCTGTTGAATTGAAAGCATCTTTCATATTGGGCCTTCAGTCTTCCACTAGGAGAAACTGAGGAAAGTTCCTTAGACCTTTTCATCTCAACTCTGACTGACTCCTGGGCAGAAGTCTCCATGAATACTTTCATGTTTCCCCATTGTTGCACCTTCTTGAGACTAAAGATTTGGGGATCTTACTTTATTTTTCAGGATATCTATCATCTATATCTGCCTAAATAGCTACTCACCTAACTGTTTATGTGTCTTCCTACCTATAATTGTGGCAGGTTGATTTCTCAACTTATAAGTAGAGTTATGACTCAAAACATTTGTCTTCATAAATCTCATGTTGATGTTTCTACTCATTAGGAACAAGTATCTCACAGTATGAATAACAAAGATCTTCTGTATATCATTTGTTCTCTGTTATACATTCAAGAATCGATCTCAGAAATAATATATGAACATGTATGATGTTTTTGCACATATGCACACATATATGCCCATATTTATATAATTTTTGAAAGGGAGAGATGGAAACAGTTTCCCAATGGTAATGGAGGCCATGAATGCAAGTTTAAGATGATGTTTTACAAAGATGAGTAATATAGGTGTCAGCTAGGATCCATGCTGGCAGAGAGTAGACTAGGGCCTTGTATTTGCATAAATACATATTGAAGGTTTTTGTTTTCTGGTTAAAAGAAGTTGATGTGTGTGTGTTTGTGTGTGTGTGTGTGTGTGTGTGTGTGTGTACAACCTAGAGAAAGACAAAGAGAAATTAAGCAAGTAAGAAATATTTAGAATATGAAAAGAATAAACTATATCTTGTATCTTGTTCATTGTAGTTGATATCACATACTCAAGAAGATGTAGTGCTAAACAGTTGCTGCTGATTCTTTGATAAGTGCTCAGGTGGTGGCTGTTCTAGTGTGGAGTTGGTATAAACAAATATAAGTCCTATGAATAGGGCTTTTTCAGGGATATTCTTATCTGGTTGAAGAGTGACAATGATGTAGGAATTTGGATTTTGGAAGAGCTTTACACAAAGTGTCTGTTCTCTGCTGTCTGTTCTCTGCTGACTTTCAGATTATTGGGGTTCATTTTAGTTTTAGTTTTGTTTCATACAAGGTCTCTCTGTACAACCCAGGCCTCAAACTTTGAATTCTCTTCTGCCTCTAGCTCTCTAGTGCTGGGATTACAGCTGTGAACTATGTATAGGGCTAAGGTTGTTTTCCTAGCTATTGTGGTTTTGAGCCTCCTGTTTTCCAAGAATTCTAGGGATGTAGGGAAAAGGGAATTGGAATAGAGAAATTTAAAACATAACAGTTCACTGATTTTTTTGTTGCCTCCTCCTCGTCCTCGTCCTCCTCCTCCTTCTCCTCCTCCCCCTCCTCCTCCTCCTCCTCCCCCTCCTTCT
>NW_012267313.1:2041452-2181236 GCF_000151885.1 Dipodomys ordii | reverse complement strand
TTCTTCTTCTTCTTCTTCTTCTTCTTCTTCTTCTTCTTCTTCTTCTTCTTCTTCTTCTTCTTCTTCTTCTTCTTCTTCTTCTTCTTCTTCTTCTCTTATTCCTCCTCCTCCTCCTCCTCCTCTTCCTGTAGTAGTGTCTTTAGATAATTTCTAGACTTTTGAAAATGTTTTCTGTGATTGCTTTTGCTGGTGTTCATTTTTGCTTATGCATGAATAGATTTTTAAGTCCCATAATAACAGTCCTAAATTTACTATTGCTCATTGATGCAAGATAATCTTTCCTTTCCTTGGTGTTTCTCATTTGTACAAGAAAGACTAGATATCTAAGAGAGTTGTAAGGACTAAGCTGATCCATCCAGGGTAGTACCTGTCACAGTGAACACACAATAAGCATGCATCCTATCAGTAGATTTATTTTAACTACATGAATTGAAATAAACAAATGAGATTATATCAAACTACAATGCTTCTGCAGACCAAAGAAAGCAATAGCCAAAGTAAAGAGACAGCACATCAAATGGGAGAAAATATTTGCAAATTCTACATGTGACCTTGAGATGATATTCAGAATATGTAAGGAACTCTGAAAATTAAATAGCAAATCTATAAAACAATTAAAAACAGGCAATAGGTCTAAATAGCTCTTCAAAACAGGTTTATTAAAATGTTCAACATTGCTAATCAACAGGGAAATGCAAGTAAAAAATACATAATGAGGCATCACCTTACCCTAGTAAGAATAGCTATTATCAAAAAAGATTAAAGATAACAAAATGTGGGCAAGGGTATAATGGAAAGGAAACCCCCACATGCTGTTGCTTGGAAAACAGCATCAGATTCCTAAAATAATTACAGATAGAGCTTTCATTTGATCCAACAATTGAATCTATTTCCAAAAGAAATGAAATCACTCATGCCCATATTTAGGGTATCAGTTTTCACAATTGTCAACATATGGAGTGAAAATAAGTGCTTATCAGCTGGTGGATGGTTTAAGAAAGATGGAATGTATATACAAAGGAATACCTTCGTCTATAAATAAAAATGAAGCCATGTTATTTGTGATATCATAGTTGAACTGGAGATCTTTCTATTAAGTAAAATAAGCCAAGTAGAGAAAAAAAGGTGCTATGTGATTTTACTCATATGAGGAAACTTAAAAAAATTTTAAAAACTATCTCTTGGAATTTGAGAGTAGAATGATGCTTATCAAAGTAGGGGAGGAATAGCAGGAACTGGGTGATGAGGTAGGATGGCTGATCAGTTGAGTACCAAGGTACAGTTAGGTAAGATCAACAAGTTCTTGTGTGTTATTACCCAGTAGAATGACTATTACTAGCAATGAGCATGAGCTGTGCAGGTCAAAGAACTAGAAGAAAGGATATTGAAAGGTTTTACCATATATAAAAAAACTTGGTAGAGAAATGTGGATTTATTCTGATTTCAAACTTATGCAATGTGTATATGTTCCAAAGTAGCACATTACTTTATTATTCTGTACAACTTGTATGCTTCCTATTACCACTTACATTTAATTATGGTATAAGTAAATAAACAGATTCAGAGAGTAACAGATCCATCTTTTATTTGATCTAAATGTTGGTTTCATGTTTGAAGTGAAAGCCATATTTTCTGTTTTCTGAGCTAGTTCATTCAGACAGGAAGGTGTACAAATTACATTTCACAGAGCCCCCGAACATAACAGTCCATGATGTTGTTTTACATTTCATCACACTGAATATTCCCCAAAGCTTTTTGAAACAATAACAGATGGCCAAGCTGTTGGAGACATTATGATTCAACTTACTTTACAAACATGTAGGCTGAAACCATACCATAACAGGGTAATTTTGCCTTCATTACCTCAGAAAAACAAGTGTGTTACATTTACTTACCTATCTTTTCTCAGTGTGGCTTATAAAATTGCACTTTTTGAGGTTTGTCTCACGGTGCAAATAAAACATGTGAAGCATTTTATTGGATACCTAGAGCTATCAAAGTCATTTAATATTTTAATGAATATTTACATTTTTAGTGACAAAGCTGCTTCCTCAAAAGATCCACATACCAAGGGCAAAAGATACTAGAAAGCAGGGTCTCCTTCAGTACCTTAAATACTAGCAAACTAGTTTGTCAGTGGCAGTGAATGCCCTCCCATAGACTTATGTAATCTCAATGGCTCATGGAGAATATTTAACAATAAATTCATGGTGAAAGATATTCATTTTCCCTCTGTTCTATTAAACTGATAAAGGGGAGTATTCATATAATGAACATGAGGTATTCTCACTTTTTTTTCTTTTGGTCTATATTTGTTAGTACCTCTCCAGGTTATTTATATACTTATTCCATACCAGGAGTTGAACTCAGGGCCTCAAGCACATATTCTTCCACTTCAATTTGTTTTGCAGGTTTAGCCTCATGCTTAAACCAAGATTCTCCTGTGTGTGTTTCCTAAATAGCTGAGATTATAGGTGCATAGTACCACACCTGGCCCTTCTGACTTTTGACTAAACTAGAAAAGATGTTTATAGTAGGTCATCAGTTGTTCTTTTGTTTTCTTTTTGGTAGTAAGGGGGAGTAAATCCAAGGTTTCATGCTTTGACAGCCCGATGTTCTACCATTTTAGCCAAACTCCTAGCCTTTTTTTATGGTTTAGCAATTTTTCAGAAATTGAACAGCATTTTTGCTCAAATTGGCCCTCACACCACAATTCTACTTAAGCTTCCCTTGTAACCAGAGTTACATGCATGCACATCATGCCCAATTTATTTGTTAGTTGGAGTCTTGCTACCTTTGCCCTGCCTAGTCTTGAATGACAATCTTAATTTTTGCTTCTAGAGTAACTAAGATAGCATACAGCCACTGTACCTGATGTTGGAAATGTTCATGAGTGAACTGAAATATTCTAATGGTTAAGATTTAAAATCTTTCCATATGGTAAAGTCACACTAAATGAAATTTGAAGAATTTTCCTGGTGGTGCACACCTGTAATTCCAGCATGTGAGAGGTTAAGGGAGCCAGTTCAAGGCTATCTTGAGCTATATAGGGAGACTATATTAAAGAAAGGGAGAAGGTTCATTTTCGACATAAATCTTGTACATCTCATTTACACAATTTGGCATGGGGTGGGGGGAGGGGAAGGGGAAACAAAGGAGGAGGCAACAATGCTTGATAAGAAACACACTCATTACCTTGCCCATGTAATTGTAACCCCTCTGTACGGTATTTTCACAATAAGAAATAAAAATTTAAAAAAAGAAAGGGAGAAGGGAGGGAAGGAGGGAGAAAAGGAAAGAGAGAGAGATGGAGAAAGAGGAGGAGAGGAAGGAAGGAAGGAAGGAAGGAAGGAAGGAAGGAAGGGAGGGAGGGAGGGAGGGAAGGAGGGAAGAAGAAGGGATAAAGAAAAGGAAGGAGGCCTTGGGCCACTGGCTCACACCTGTAATCCTGGCTACTCAGGAGGCTGAGAACTGAGGATCATGGTTCAAAGCCAGCCTGGGTAAGAAAGTCCATGAGACTCTTATCTCCAATAAACTACTCAAAAAAAGATGGAAATGATGCTGTGCCTCAAGCAGTATAGTGTTAACCTTGAGCATAAAGGTCAGAGGCCCTGAGTTCAAGCCCCAAGACCAGCAAAAGAAAAGGGGAAAGGAAGGAAGAATATACTTCACATGAAGTTTTCTGTTAACGGTGTCACTTAGTAGAAAGTAAAAACCAAAGATCTGACTATATTTTATGTAATCTCCTATATGTACTAAGGACTATCTTTACAATTTAATGATTAGCAATGAAAACTTTTTCTCTGTGACAGTTAGCAGTTCTTTTGGTTTTTAATGGAAAAAATCCCATCCCAAATTGGGTTAAGTAAGAAAAGGGTAGGGGTGAGTTATTCTCCAGGCTTGGATGAAGATATCACAGCTGCATGTCTCTACTGCCTCATAGCCATTCCATTTACAGTTTGATTGTGCTCACCACAATTATATTATACAAACCATGCCTTGGGGCTGGGAAGGTGGCTCAGTGGTAGAGCGCTTGCCTTGCATGCATAAGGCCCTGGGTTCCATTCCTCAGCACCACATAAGCAAAAAGAAAAAGCCAGAAGTGGCACTGTGGCTCAAGTGGTAGAGCGCTAATCTTGAGCGGAAGAGCTGAGGGACAGTGCCCAGGCCCAGAGTTCAGGCCCCATGACAGGACCTAAAAAAGAAAAAAAAAAAAGAACCATGCCATCAAGACATTCAGTTTCTCCAAACAAAGATATCTGCTTTAGCAAAGAATTAAATAGAAGTAATACTACTAAGTTACTTCTCGAAATCACCCATGCTTGTCTAAGTCAGGCATGCTGCTTCAGTCAGATCATGTGGGCTGTGTGGAGGGATGGAACCACCATGAGAGCCCAAACTGCTGGAGGAATCAGACAAAGGAGAAAGAAGTTGCTGATGGAGAATGTAACCACAGAAGAGATAGTTTCACAACTATTTCTATGAAATTGATGCTTTTTAATTAGTAGGGGAAGTAAAGCTAAATAAATAGTATCATTAAAGCCAGTAAGTTTTAGAAATGACACTTCTAAATGTGTCTTACATAAGAGCAACTAGAGGCCAGAGTAGTTCCAAGATTTGTCCTGTATCACTGCATATCAATTAATTTGATATGCAGTTTTATAGGAAAAGCTGTTTTTAAAGAAAAGAGAATTACAAGTATCGTTTTATACCTTTGATATAGCAGTTTCCACAGTGCATTAGAAATACAATCTTTATCTGAATCTTTTAAGCAGGTATTTTATTCTGTATTTCTCAATGACTTGAAATTTTGTTTGGAAAACGAATAAGCACAGTAAAATGAACGAGGTAATGACATGACTGACTGTGTATGATTGGAGAGGTTCAGAAGACTATGCTAATTTAATCATCTAGTCTCAATTCTGGCTTGGAAAAGCTACTTGTGTGCTTCTTTTGTGAAAGATAAGGCACCAATAAGTTTAAAACTTAAGTCACTGAGAGATTTGAGGTGGGTATGGTGTTAAAGAGAAGGCCGCTGCAGTGAAACTCTATTTAAAGAGACATTTTATCATTGTTTAATGCCTAAGGAAAGATCAGTCTGGAAGAAGGGCTTTCAATTCCTTCTAAAAGATGATAAAGTCAAGAGTAAGTGAGAGCAGGCACTTAGAGGAAGATGTTAAACCCCGAGTGTACTCTATAACTATCGTTTTGACGCATTGACTGATATCACTTATAGACTGTCTATTGTTTTGATTTTCTTCAGAAATTTCTTTCACAGACTCCTCTTCTATGTTTCTCAAGAGAGAAAGAAAGAAAGAAAGAGAGGAGAGAGAGAGAATTTTGTAATAACTCTGTATCCTCCTGGAAATGTATAGCATGAAGTGGTTCGTAAGTTAGATGAATCTCTTTCTCTGTTCAAGGTAATAAAATTGACTCCATAAAAATGAGAGCTTGAGTTCAAGGAACCCAGTAAGTATTATTTCTTCATTCCTTCACTTTTCTTTGTAGCCAAAAAGAAAAAAATATTTAATCCGAATGACTTGTAGAACTAGACTTTAGTAAAAACTACAGAGTAGTTCAGCGTGAATGAAATAGTCAGATGTAATGTACTAAACATAAAATGCAAGACTGCATACATAAAGAAAAGAAGCATGCTCTGGTGATTTTCTTTTCATGAACAAATGGTTTGCATATGACAAAAGGGATTGCTGCCCTCATGTATCTTCCATATCCTGCCTTCTCCAATGGACTGTAAATTTTTAAAAGGTTATACATATGAGAAATGTTCAAAGTTTATCTGATATCCCTGAAAAAAGTGGCATTTATAACAACATTAAATGTAAATGGGTAAACAGTCCAAGAGAAGAAGGAAGTTACCAGATCACATATAAAAATAAATACCTAGCTGTGTTGTCTAAAGCAAATGTACTTTAAACATAAAACATAGGTTGAATGCAAAAGAATGGAAACAGACACACATACCTCTTCTCAATGGGATGGAAAAGTAATTAAAAAAGGGAAAGGTAATTTGCATTAAAAAGTTGAATTCAATTGATACCTGCACAAATATATACACATAGAACATGATTTCAATTATGGAGCTATTAAAGGAGTGGGGGAGATAAACAGTGAAGGGTAAATGATATCAAAACATTACACCTGTGCAGAAAGATGGCCTAAGGAATCTCAAGGAAAAGTGTTAGTTACAATAAAAATATGTATATTAAAAAATAAATAAAATGGAGGCTGGAGAAGGTTTGTAAAACCAAAAAATAACTTTCAGGGAAAAGAACATTGCCAACTATAAAAACAGAAATGTTATATTTATATATTTATGAAAGGTCAATTCACCAGAGGAGATATCGCCATTCTTGAATGTGTATGTCCAACCTAATAAGAGAGCTTTAAAACATACAAAGTAAAAAAGTGTTAAAGAGAAAAGAAATAGGCAAATGCACAATTGTCTGCCTCGGCTCCTTTTGTTAATTTTCAATTAAGGGTCACTTCCTGTCCAAGCATATCATGGGCCTCTTTCAGTCTTGCCAGTATAGTGAATTGAAAAGTACATGTAAACATCCCTGTATTGAACTAACTTGAACTTCAGTCCTCCCAATCCAGCCTTCTAAGTAGATAGATTTAAAGGTCTAAATCTCTGGTACCCAGCTCAGAGTCTCTTAATGCTATAACCAAGGTGATAGCTGTGGCTGTGCTCATCTCAGGGGTTGACTCCAGGAAGTTCTGCTTTCAAGGATATTCACCTGGCTTGGGGTAGGCTTCTGAAGTTCTAGATCAAGATCACTTACATGAATCTGTCCTCAGAGCTGTCAAATAAAATGGCAGCTAGCTACCCCTAGAGTAAGAGGTTTTAGAGAAAGATGGACATTTACATCTCTTTAATTTCAGAAGGGAGATTTCATCACTTCTGCTTTATTTTCTTGTTAAATGTCGATCACTGAAACCAGTGACATTCAACGAAGGGGTTACATAAAGGGGTGAATGCAGGACACAGCAATCATTGGGGGGTCATTTTAGAAAAGAAGTCATTTTAGAGGCAGTGCTTCTTGAACATACATTGGAACATGAAAAAAAAGTTTATTGGAGGAGAAAAAACAAATTCTACAGAATAAATTTTCTGACCACAGTGAAATTAGTTAGAAGTACAAAACAAAAAGATAGATAGAAAAATCTCTAATTACTTGGCATTTAAGATATTTTCTGTGTCAACAAAGAAATCACATAGGGAATGAAAATAATTTGAATCTATTGAAAACAAACACAATATACTGCAATTTTAATAATGCAGCCAGTTGGAAACCTAGATGATATATATATGGCCCTGGGCCTGGTGGATTCAGACTGGTAGAGGTAATAACTGAATTTGGGGGTGATTTGTTTGCCAGCAATAGGTCCCAGGGATATGAAGCATTTTCTACATGTAACAACATCAGTTCCCATAGAATAAAAATAAGTTTGCTCCCTGAACCTAAGTTCATCTTACATCTTTTTCTTTAATGTTTTTAGTAAGGATTAATTTTAGTATAACATGTTAAAGTAGGAATTAAGAGAAAAGAGAAACATTTCCTGATCTTTAAGCAAGAAATGAGAAAGACTTAAAATGGTAGGCTCTACTTGGACCTTTTGACTGGGGCAAATCCTCATGGGACACATTGTCTAGCAACTCCTAATCCTTACACCGCAAGGTAAAATGGGTGGGTAAGATGGGCAAATCCCACCCCAACTAAACCATTTTCTATAGCATTATATAGCTACCAATGTAAGAGCTTTGTACAGTTATTAGTCTATTTATTATACTTTAGGTCTTCTGGCTTCTTTATTAAGGTGGTGCTTTTTTTTAAGTATAAAGTTAAGTGATACTTTCCACCATGTATGGATCTTGGCAAGAAAAAGGTACCAGCTGTCATGTATATGGTGAAAATACCCAGAATCTTCCTGTTGTCATGAAAAAAAATCCTTTAGTGAAAGTATAGATTCATCGTAACTTAGCAGTCAGAAAACCATAATTCTTTAAATGCATATTTTAAAGATCTCTGAATATTTTAACAATGTTCTAATTTTAAGGTAAAATGGGTACAGAGGCTCAACATGTTCAAAAATTGTAAATTCTTCTTTAGGAAGATTTTAGAACTTGGCATATCAGTTCTGCTGAACTATATCAGGAATATGTTTGATGATGAGAAACATAACCTGGTATCCCCAACTTCCTTGATCTGTCTCAGTATTTTCTCTTTAGCTTACTTGTATGAGACTCTTACAAAAAGCTATATTCAGTGTTTTACTCCTTAGCCAGTATATTCCTAGTCAAAGTTGAGCTCTTTTATCAGCAAAATCTTAGAACAATGTCAAGCTTTTAGTTATATTTTAATCCTCCAAATCATGGAAAGAGTTTCTTAAGAAACTCTTTAGATTCTTTAGATTCTTAGTTAGAGTCAACATATATTAACATGCATGCAGACAACAAGTTCTGGAATTTATCCAGTGCTATTCCATTGATTTAACCTAACTTCATGATTCTGCTAAGTAGTCATGACTGTGACAGCCAGGAAAGGCCTGATAAATAAACTTTGACTTCTTATAGAGCAAGAACTTCTTTAAAGATTCGGTTTATTTTCTTCCCCTATGCAACAAACTGCATAAATGAAAAGACTATGCTTCTAAATCGTTCATGATAACTTCTCACATATTTAGACTTCTCTGAGTAAAAACATCATGACATTGAACTAGAAAGTTACAATTATTGTTTCTGAGAAAGCTGTACAAACTAAAAATCTTCTGGTGAGCTTGCCTACTAACAGGAAGAGAGAGGAATATTTGGAATGACAGAAAGAAAAATGTGTTGCATGATAAACGCTATGCAAAAACGAGCATCACAAATCCAGAGTTTTCCAGAGTTGAGTCTATGAACTTGATCTTTAAGTAATTAAGTTAGTAAGTAAATAAGAAGCTACAAGAAGTCTGCCTTAAGATTCCTTAGCAAATAGATAAACGTTGTCTCTGAAAATCAGGCAAATGATTCTTTCTTATTTTACGTTCTGGAGAAAAATAGAATGAACGGGAAATTCAAAGAAAGGCAAATAGCCAATATATGAAAGAGAGCTTACTCTCACTAAAATTCAAGAATAAGAACATTTTAAAATAAATTGAATTTCAAGAGGGACAAAAATAGAAAAAAAAGTTGAAAAGTATAAAGAAACAAGTTCTTTTGTAACCTGTCAGGATATATTTTGCTTATTTTTATTAGCCTTTATTAGCTACGCAGGAGTGATTTTATGCTGACATTTATACTCATGCATACAATAACTTCCAAATAATCTCCATCACTGACATTTTTAATAGTTTGAGTGTGTGTGTGTGTGTGTGTGTGTGTGTGTGTGTGTGTGTGTCTGTTGTGGGGCTTAAAGTCAGGACCTAGGTGCTATTCCTTTTTGCTCAAGGCTAGCACCTCTACCATTTGAGCCACAGCTCTACTTTTGGCGTTTTAGTGATTAATTGAAGTGCTGAGTCTCGTGGACTTTCCTGCCCAGGCTGGCTTTGAACTGCAAGCTCCTATAATGCCTCCAATAAAGGCATGAGCCACTGGTGCCTGGCGTAATAGTTCCATTTTAATATTAATATGTCTTAGAAGTATGCCACATGTTTACATTCCTGGGAAAAAATATTGTATGGTTTCAAATAAGGAGCAAATGGAAACAATGTATTAATGAATGAATTATATAAACTAGGAACATATATACTACCAAAGATCTAAAAATAGTAAGTCACCTAAATGCATTAAAACTATTTTTTTTCTTTGTGCAACAGATTGGAGGAACCTAAAAAACCTCAGGTTCATAGTACTTATCCCAGAATCACTGGGTTGATTGACTTAATCAGAATATCTGGAAATTGTATACTCTGAGACCTCCTTAAAAAAAATAAATTTACAGAAAAGCTGAACAAGTGGAAATCAAGATAGAAACCCATATAGAATTCTCTAGAGTCACCAGGCCTCCTACTTGCCACATTTGCTTTTGCACTCAAGTGGGTGCATAGCATGCATAGTGTTATGACTATGCAAGGTGTTATTAAATATTAAATGTCACCTCCAGGCTTGGGCCAGCATCACTCAGTTGTTCAGTGATGGTAACTAGTTGTCAGGTGGAAAGGGTGTAGTTCCTTGGGTTTAAAGTAAAGTGGAGTCCAAGTTTCCACAACTCTTCCTATATACTTAAGATTATTATTGCCAGCTGTGGTAGCACACACAAGTAATCAACAGGAGGATGAGTTAAGAGGATCGCAGGTTGGAGACCAGTCTGAGCTACAGGAGCCAATGGCTCTCCTGTAATCCAAACAACTCAGGAGCCTGAAATCTAACAATCTCATTTCAAAACTAGCTCCTTCAGGAAAGTCTGTAAGACTCTTATTTCCAGTTAGTCCCAACCCTCATCAAAAAAAAAAAAAAAAGCCAGAAGTGGATATGTCGTTCAAGGAAAGAGTGCTAGTCTTTAGAAAACAAACAACTCTGGGAAAGTGTCCAGAGCCTGAGTTCAAACCCCAGGACTGATACATATGCATGAGCATACACCCACATACATGCACACACAAACACAAGCATACCAACAAGTACAATAAAATTTGTAATTAAAATGAAGGTGTTATAATAAATTATTAATTATTATTAAATGCATCGATTTCAAGATAACAAAACAAGGTGAGCACCAGTAGTTCATGCTTATAATCCCAGCTATTCAGTAGGCTGAGACCTAGAGGATCATGGTTCAAAACCAGCCTGGACAGAAAATTTCACTAGGCCACATCTCAAAAGATAATTATTTAAAAGTGAGGTTAGAGATGTTGAAGTAGTATTGTACCAGCCTAGCAATTGCAAGGTCCTGAGTTCGAAGCCTAATACTGTCCCCCAAAAATCGTAAAATAAATACATACATTTTCATATGGGTGCTAGGATGCACCTATGAAACCTATGTGACATGCATACACCTAGCTGTTTATTTATTGTAGTGATAGGGGAGAGAGAACTATTGAGGTAAGTATGCAGAAGTTAAGAAAAAGGAAAATACATCCATGGTTCAGTTTAAAAGACTCTCATCTCTTTTTTTTTTTTTGTTTAATGGCTGAACTACAAATAATTACTTTCATAGTTCCAACTTCAAATGAGAGGTTGGTATTTGCTATGGAATATAAAGGTAATCTTTAAAGTACTTTATCTAATGGAGCAGAAATAAGACCTTGTTAAGCCTCAATGATAAGCATGATTGGCAGTAGAAAGCAACGCAGAGTGGATGGATGAATTTTGCGACATTAAGTACCTTGCACCATCTCTGTTTCTCTTTCCATCATTTGTGAAATGAAGAGATGTTCTCTGTCTGCTAAGTTTCTAGGGGAAAGGGAAGACGGTATAGTAGAACAACATTTCAGACACTACCAAGATCCTCAAATCTTGACCTGTTTTATCTACTCATAACAATTTCACAATCTCAGAAGCTTTAAAGAACTTCTTCCACTTCTGATTAGAGTAATATGAAGAAAATCAAGGAACACTAGTTCAAGTGGTTAACCCCCATTCAGGCAAGATTCTTAAAAGTCTATGCTTTATGTGTACCTATTTTTTCCCTCTTTAAAACTTTCATTGTGGTATAGCTTTCAGAAGTATAATAGTTCCCCAAGAAATAATGTTTTCACTTTCTCGTGAAGATAAAAGTTGACCAAATTCAGAGAGCCACTTGGTAAAGGAAATTTAGGAAGTGAATTAGAAATTTACATTGTATCCTCATGATATGTTACAAACCAGGGGCTATTTGCGTTTTAGAATGAGCTCAGTATTGTGTTATTTCAGGTTGAAAACTTTTCCAGGATTTTCTAAGCAACAAAGTCTGATTTGGTGCCCAAAACTAAAACTGTGGCTGCCAAGAGTTAGAACTTGTTAGTAGAAAGCAAAATTAAAATGAATAAGAGAATGATTACTTTAAAATTCATCATCCACCTATATTCACATAAATTTGCAGAAATGATGAGCAACTTGGGAGCTTTTGTTTGGAAATACTCTAATTTTTTTCAGAACTGTTAAATTCCCCATCTGAATAGTCAAGGGAATATATAAATAATTCAGCTAATTGTGTTGTAAGATGTTTAATAACTGGAATTTTTAAAAATATAATTAATACTGTCTGAAGGTATTGTTCATACTTTGCCTTTATTCTTTCTTCTTTTTCTGTTTTGGAGGAAAAGGCATACATATTTTAAAAGGAAGCATTGATTAGCATCTCTATTGTTTTCTTTGCAAAGTATGGTTTCTTTTTAGATGAGCCAATTCTCCCTTCAGACTACAAAACTGATGATGAAGCAAAAATATTTACACTTTGAAGTCAGGAGGAACAGCTTGCTGGTTGACAGAGGCAAGGGAAGGGACGTGTGCCTGGATTGCTAACGAATCTAGAAACATAGCATAGCATTTAAGTCAGTTAGAAGACATAGAAGATGAGTCTTTAGAATACAAATAGTGTTAGTTAACATTTATTTTCCTTTGAAAGTACAGTTTGTCAATTAAGTGAAAGAAGTGTCATATTCCTCTACCAATATGTAACCTCTGTGAATGGAAAAGTACCATTGGATTTCTAGCTGAAGGAGAGAGTTAAATGATGTGTTTGAATGCAGATGTGTTTAAATGCAGATTTTAAGAAGATGGGAGAAACGTATTTATGAACGTTTGAGGAATCACTACCACAAACTGTCAATACATACCAATTGTTATACTGGACTGTTAAACATTATTTCACAGGTGCTTCAACCTGAAGAGAAGAAATAATTCTCTTCTTACTGGAAGTTGAATAGAAAAGAGACTAAATCTTTGCTTAACAAAACCATATTTTTAACTAAAATGTCATTTAACTAAATGATATTTGTTTAGAAACAAAGATTTCCAAATGCTGCTTAATAGTCATGACACATTTTATACTCAATGAAATTGTTGGTTAGAATATTAATCAAACAAATAGTACATAAAATGGGGGAAATTCACTCTGGGGATTTCTGTTGGACATAGCAAAGATGTAATGATAAAAGGAATTATCAGATGAGCAAAAATTGCAATGTAATAATCCCAATTTATAATAATCGAGAGTTTGTTAGAATTCTGATAACAAGATTTCATGAACAGAATTTTATAGTGGTTTTAAATATGTATTGCTTATTGAAAGTCAACTGTTCACTTCTACACTTGCCTTGAGCCACTTGATACAAAACTTCACTGTAGAATGATCACTAGTAAGTTTAAGAACATTTGCAGATTTTTTGCCAAGTGATTTTATGTCAGTAAAATACCATTTAAACATAACCAATATATTTTAATTTTAAGTAAATAGCTTGAGTGATAGTTTCTTAATATTACAAAATTCTCTTTATTAATTATTTAACAAATGACTTCAGAAAATGTAATTCATGACTGAATTACAATACTGTATTCTTCAAAGCTGATGAATTAGGATCAAGTTCCCTTTCCCAATGGGCAATCCATGGCAACATGGGCCATTGATTGCTTTCTGTATTTCCTACACTGTTAAACTCAGGACATGATCTTTGTGGCATTCTAACACATTTCCTAGAAAACTGTAAATTTATCACTTTGATGAGTAAGAAAAAAACCTAAAAAGTGACTTTTTATTTTACCCATCATGGAGCCTGAACTCTTGGGCCTGGACACTGTCCCTCAGCTCTTCAGCTCAAGGCTAGCACTCTACCACTTAAGCCACAGCACCGTTTCCGGCTTTTTCTGCTTATGTGGTGCTGAAGAATCAAACCCAGGGCCTCATGCATGCAAGGCAAGCACTCTACCACTGAGCCACCTTCCCATCCCCCAAAGTGATGATTTTTAATTCCTCAGATAGCCTTGTGCATGAACTTAGTTTCGGGTTTGTAAGACCACTGAAAGTCTGACCACTTACATGTTTTTTTCCCTACTGCTTTCCTGCATTTTTAGGAAGGGATTATGGATTATAATAGGATTCTTGACTTCGAGAATTCTTGAAACTCTTAGGAAGAACCCCTTGAGAATGCAGGTCTTCTGTAAGAGAATTAGATATAACCAAAATATTTTGATTTTAATTAAATAGCTTCAATGATAGTTCCTTCAATTTCAAAGTACGGAGTTCTCTTTATTAACAATAACTGTTACAACTACAGCAACAAAAATTTTAATTTTGGTGACCTAGTGAGATAACTCATTATGAAAGCATCCTGTGAAGTTGACATCTCAATATACTGCATCTCAGGGATCAAGACTTCTTAATCATCTAAAGAATTCATTGGTGAGAACACACAAAATGAGTCTTTCTATCCTTTATAAATGAATTTTTCCTTTATGAGTTATTCAAAGATCAGGCAAGCCCTTTTCTTCTTCAAACTGTTTTAAATCTCTGCAGGGGAAAAACACTTCTAGTGTAGTATCACAGAAAGCTCAATGGGCAACTTAATGATGGAATAAGAAAATGTTCTTTTGACTTAAAGTATATTTTTGTTTTTTTACTTTTCCTTGTTAAAAGAAGATATAACCATTTTATTATAGTACTACTTTGTTATTATTTTTGCAACAAAAAATAGCAAATTGGCACCAGTGTTCTAGTGAGAAAATGTCTGAATTGAAATCATGACATATTGTACTGTTAGAAAAAATCCAAGATTAATTATGGTGGCATTTTCTATTAGGAGATAAATAATTGGACTGTGGAACATGAACAGTTTAGAGTTCAAAGTGACATTACTTCTCCCTCATAAAAGCTAAGCAATATACCACTCTGATATCACTTTTGGAATTAATTTGCAATAGCATATTAAAATCCCAGAAAATACACTATCACTTTAGGTTTATTTTTCTTCAGCTAAAGAATGTAGCTGTCATATTAGTAAATAATAATTAGCAAAAAGTATTACATGACATGGTTGAGTGACAACAGAGGAATGGAAGGAAAAATAGCAAAAGCTTCCTGTAAAAGTATTAGAATATTTTTCTGAAATGTTTTGTTTACTGATCACTCTCATCTCTTTATTTTTATTATCATCTTGTCAAAAGTATCCTTTGGAAGCAGTAGGTAGACAGCCATCTTGAATAATATCAAATTTGGTTATGCAAACATTCTGCTGGAGACTGTCACACAATAGTTTTCATCTTTTGTGCTGCAGCAAAAATGAAATTGATTAGAAATATCCTTTGGTGTAGCAAAAAAAACATTCTAAAATTTTAGAGTTACCTTTCTGGCATTGATCTACAAGTTAATGAGATGTTTCTGTGCTACTGTTTTAAAGTGACAGCAGCTCTGTACAATTGCAGCTGCATAGTCAGGCTCATACAAATGAGTGTCTGCTTGCATATTGAGATTGTATTTTCATGTAGTGTTTTAGGAAGGTAAAATGAATGATGTCGAAATGAAATTATTCATTTTTTAAAAATGAAAAGGACCCCTTACCTTCCATCTTTTCCTTCTTTCATTTTGAAAAGGAAGATTATAGAATCACTCATTTGGGTTCTAGACGTGGATCCTGGAAAGGCTTGGGCTGTAATTCTTCAACTTGTGTGTCCCTGTGTCACTGGGGTAAAGTTCTACACCATTATATTCATTCTTTGTCCTTCCCTCCCTAGTTGAGATAACAGGTACTTGCCACTTGCCTAAGCATTGGCTGAACTCAAGTCTCCACAATTATAATGCCCATAGTGGATTTGAATCCTCTCCCTCTGAAGAAGCTAGAATTAGTCTTGAAGCACAGTAAGGAGTATCCATTCTGTCCTCCTTAGGAGTTGTGCCATTAAAAATTCTTGCCAACCGTATGATACTTTGTATTTCTGTTGTTATCAATTGTAATGTCCTCTCTTTTATGTATAATTTTATTCATTTGAATCTTTCTTTAGCTTAGCTAAATATTTAATTTTACTTATTTTTTTAAAAAACAAATCTTGGATTAATTGCTTTGTTTTATTTTTTTCTAAACTTGATGTCATTTATTTCTGTTCTAATTTCTTTCTTTCACACTGCTAACTTGTGTTTAGTTTACTATTCTTTTCAGTTTCTTGAGATATAAACTTAGGTTGCATATTTGAAACCTTACGCTTTTCTCATATAGTCATTTATTACGATAAAGTTTCCTGCTAAAACTTCTTTGGCTTCATTTTGTAAGTTTGGGCTTGATTCATTTACATTTTGAGTTGTCCCAAGATACTTTATGATTTCCTTTTGATTTTTTTTTGGTCCATTAGTTCTTTATGAATGATCTGTTCATTTTTCTTCTTCTTGCTTCTAGTTTTATTCCTCGTGGTTAGAAAAGATATTTGACATGATTTCCACCTTCTTGAGTTTTTGTTTGTTTGTTTTTATAGTACCAAGGATTGAACCCAGAACTTTTCTCTTGGATGGCAAGTGTACCACTGAACTGTATGCTTACCTGGTAATCTTCTTAAATTGTTCAGGTCTTGTTTTACAGCCTAATATGTGAACTTTCCTGGAGACCATTAAACACATGCTTCATGAATGTGTGTTCTGTTGCTGTTGTATTTGCTACTTTAGGGGTATTGTTCCTGTCTACCATTTCCATATTGACTTTATGCCTAGGAGAATAATCTAGGGTTAAAAGGGCGTATTAAAGTCCTCTAGCTATGATTGTATTGCTGACTATCCTTTGTTTTCAGTTAATACTTTCATGTTTAGGGACTCCGATGTTGGGTGTGTACATAGCTATACTTTGTTATGGGGTTTTGTTGAATTGACTCCTTTTTTATTGTACAATGGCCCACTTTGTTGTCTCTTGTGACAGCTCTTTATTTGAGTCTATTTTGTCTGATATAATTATCACCTCAGTTCTCTTATTTACTATTTCACAGAATGTTTTTTCCCCATTCCTTCACATCCAGCCATCTTTACCTTTAAAACCGAAGTGAATTACTATATTACTCTCATCTTGCCTACTTTTGTGATTTGATCTTTTTATGGAGATATATTTTTATTCTTTTCTCTTTATCTTTTGTGTATCTACTCTGGACTTCTTTGTGATTCCTTCAAAGTAGTTCTTACATAGGATTATCTCATAGACATTACAGCTTATTTTTAACTATAATAATTAGTCTCAATTACATACAAAAATACTATACTTTCAACTGTTCCTAATATACTTTGTTAGTGATGTCACTGCCACCTTTGTATCCACTAACAAATTATTGTCGCTGTAGATTTAATCTTTGTAATTTAATTTTTATGCATCTTCATTTTACTAGTATTCTGAATTTGTGTTTTCATTTTTCTAATTAAAATTCTTTCATTTCAACAAGAACTCTATCATCTCTTGTAAGACTGGTTGAGGGCAGGTGATTCTTCCAACTTGTGTTTGTCTGGGCAAACTTTTATTTATCTTTATCTCTGAAGGATAGTTTTGCCCAATAAAATTGCTTGGTTTTGGGACAGTATTCTACTGTCTCTTGGCCTTAAAGATTTTACTGATAAACTTATTAATTCTGTTATGGAATTTCTTGTATAAGATGAATCATTTTTATAAGATGAATCATTTTACTTTTTCATATATTTTAACAATCAACTTAAAAATATTTTTGATTATGACAAACAGAATACTTCTCCCGTCCGAAACCAGACAAAAATATCAAGTTAGACTGTTTTGCACCGTTACTATGAGAATCTACCATTATTTATTTATTTATTTATTCATTCATTCATTCCTTTATGTTTGGCAGTACTAGAGTTTGAACTCAGAGGCCCATGCCTGCCAGGTAAGTGAAACGAAGCTCCAGGCTTATTCTTGCCTGATTATTTTGAGTTAGTAACTTGCTTCTTGCCTAGGAAAGCACTTGGGCCAAAATTCTCCTATTTTAGTGTTTCTGCCACCAGGTTCAGCCTCTTCCATTGAGATTAGGTCTCTTGATCTTTTCTTCCTGAGGCAGCCTAGAAACTCAGTTCTCTCCATCTTACACCACACATAGCTAGGGTGATAGGTGTGAGCCATGTGCTCCAGCTCACATCCATACATGTATGAAGAGGATAGTTTGTGCCAGGCTCCAGTGGCTCATACATGTAACCCTAGCTCCTCCTAGGAGGTTGCAATCTGAGGATCACAGTTAGAAGCTAGTCGGAGCAGAAAATTCCATGAGTCTCCTATCTCCAATAACCTAGCAAAAATCTGGAAGTGGAGCTGTGGTTCAAGTGAGTGAAAAGCCAGGCAAGAGCACAAGAGCCTGAGTCCAAATCTCAGTACTAGCATACACACAAAAAAGAGAGAATAGGTCTTATGCTAGTTTGTGATTAGGACAAATGACACTGTGCCCATAGTTATTGAATTATTTTGTGTTCTTTCTAAAGTTTCTACAGAAATATTGTGAAATATATAAAATAAATAAATATAAATAAATTAGCACTGGCGGCTCATAGCTGTAATCCTAACTGCTGTGGAGGCTGAGATCTGAGGATCATGATCCAAAGCCCAGTTCAGGCAGGAAAGTCTCTAAGCTCTTATCTCCAATTAAACACCAGAAAACTGGAAGTGTCACTGTGGTTCTAAGAGAGCACTAGTCTTGAGCCAAAGAGCTCAGAGAGAGTGCCCAGGCCCCATGTTCAAGCCCCATAACCAACAACAACAACAAAATTTATCAAAGTCAATGTTTAAAACTAGATATGAAAGTATACTTTCTTCATAGTCCAAGGCTATGAAAAGCAACACATGCCTGACTTAACAGAATGATATATGAATGATGCCATTTCCTTGTTTATATCTCTTGGGAGAGTGTTGGGTCTTCCTCAGTCCCACAAAAGATGGACCGGACGGGTCCGAGGAAAGGTAAGTGCTGCGCTGGCCTGTTCCCCAGCCTCCCTCAGCCCGGGAGACAATCAGACACAGCGGGGAGCCAAATCAAGCAGGTAGAAAACTCGTTTATTAGCAGAGAGCAGCCCTTTTAGTCAAAAAGGGCGGGTGGCATGGCAGGGGAGGAAGAGGAACCAATCACTGTCAAGGTCACACCCTATCATGCACCTAAGCTTCCGCGGGCTGGTTACACACTGAACATAAGGCAAATTGGGCTCTGCCCACTCTACTCTCTCTCAGGCCATCTTTGCTGCCCATGTGCTCTGCAGGAGAGAACATTTCTTTCTTCACCTTGTTGGTAACCAAACCTAGTATTAATTGGCAAAGGCAACAGGTAATATTCCTCACTGCTTCAAATACACCTTTTTCAACACAAGGTAAGTCTGGTTAGTTAACTGAGACCCAGAGAGAAATGTGGCAATGTCCCTCACCTAATAAGACTTATGATGAATCCTTTAACTTTTGGCTTCTTTGAATCTCCATGATACATATAGCAATGACAAACATTTCCAATGACTCTTGGATATAATGACTGCATTCTGAAATTAGTAGAGTTAGGGGTTTTTAATTAATGCTCCAAAAAAAGTTCCCACAAAGTACCTTTTATGAATATCTTGATCTACAAAAAAACTACCAACCTATCCGTTTGTTCTGTAAAACTTGTGACATGGTGTTATTGTGGACAATGGAGCTAGCAGCAGTTCTCTGTGATGTATTATGCTCTTATAAACTTTTAGTTCAGCTGCTTGTCCAGAGGGTAAGGCCTATTTTATGGCTTAAACTTCATCTTGAATCTAGTGAGGTCCAGAAACATTTAACCCTCTGGCCTGGTAATGCTTTGTCAGGCTCTTATGGAATAAGATTACTTAATTGGAGTCTTAACCCCCTTTTACAAATTCAAAGAAGTCTCTGGCCTGTTGTAGTATCTATTTGAGACTCCCTTTGCATTAGTCTCCTGCTGTGTTGGGAATGACATCCTACAAGGGCGTCTGGCACACACAGCTAACCCCTAGGGGAGAGCTGAAAAATAGGAGAAAGACTTTTATGATTATGAATCATTCTTTTCTATTTCAAATCTTCTTTCAAAACAAGCTGCTGATATCTAAACTCATACCTAGTTTCATGAAGTTTACTTCTCCATTAATGTGACATAAAAAGCACCAGTCTAGCAGAGCACCTGTGGCTCAAGCTGTAATCATAGCTACTCAGGAGGCTGAGATCTGAAGGTTGAGGATTAAAGCCAGCACTGGCAGGAAAATCCATGAGACTTTTATCTTCAATAAATGACTAAAGCTGGAACAGAAGCTGTGCACCAGCCTTGACTACAAAAGCACAGGGACAGTGCCCAAGTCCTGAATTCAAGCCTCAGAATAGGCACAAAAAATAAAATAAAATTCAGTTAAACACAGCCAGGTGCTGGTGGTTCATACCTGTAATCCTAACTATTTTAAAGGCTGAGATGTGAAGATCCTGGTTCAAATCCAGTGTAAGCAGGAAAGTCTGTGAGACTTTTATCTCCAGTTAAGCACCCCAAGAGCCAAAAGTGGAGTTGTGGCTCAAGTGGTAGAACACCCAGGCCTCCAGGAGACAGGCACCAAAAAAATAAAAAGCATCAATCAGGGCTTTGAATAAATATTGCCCCCAGTTGAGTCAGATATGAACAATGGTATTGATACAATTACCCATAGTACAAGGGGCGTAGAGTGGGTAATCACATGCTTTTCCTATTTAAAGAAGAACATCCATCCTGTGGTGAGCCCCAGATTCAGGAGGCATGACAGACTCAGGGCTGATTCGGGCTTTGCCATAAGGAGAGTTTCGCTAAATGTGGTATTCTAGGATATGAAGTTATTTCAGACACTTTCTATAAGAAATCATGAAATGTGCGTCTGAAGGAGAAATTAGAGTTCATCTTATCTCACTTACAGGTAGACTTCCAGCTCCTGATAAATTATCTAGCTAATATCAGTATAAGTTTGGAATGAGCTGAGAATGTAAACTGAATACTGAACTGACTCAGATTTCAATCTGGCCTTTCATCCAGTACATTCATCACTATGGAATAATTTTGTATGAGCCTTACTAACATCTAGATATTTTACATTATTGGGGATTAGTCTGAAACTTGGGTTTTGGAAAATATGATTGTTTTCCAAGACTATAAAATAATGGTAACAGAGCCAAGTTTTAACTTTCTGTTTTGTTGCAGTATTCTTGTAGCATATCCATTTGACCCTTGGATCTTGTGTGTTCTGATGGTTTGAGTTACTATATCCAAGCAAATGTAATCCCCAGTGGAGGCAAACCTGAGTCCTAGCAGCAATGGATGCTGCCTGTCAGCCCACATTCAATAGCATTGCTAATTCTAATTCTGAAAAATGCTCCTGAGAAACGAGTCTCCTTTTGTGTGTGGTGTCTTCATAATGTGATTTTTTAAAAGTCTTTTTTCAATTTAAATAGTTGTCATGGTTTTCCTGGAAGTTTCTAGCTCATGTGATGGAAGAGGGGAAATTGATAAAAAGAAATTGGGGAGAGAATTGGGAAATAGTAAATAGAAAAGGTAAGGGGAAGAGTTCTTGGGTCTCTCAAGTATCCTTTTGGTCAGAGTGTGGAGAATGTCCATTCAGTGTAAATCATGAGCACTCACTCCTTTTGATGCTGATGTTGTATATTCCACTACAACTTTTAAAATCACTTTACTGTGTGAATAACTTTTATCCAAAAATGATTATTGTAGGACAATATTTTGAAAAAGTAACAGATCAACATGAATATAAATTTGCTTATAATTCAACATGTAGTTACCTCAGTAAAGTTTAATGAATCCATTTTCCATTCCTTTACAACTGCTCATTCTGATTTGTAACCAGCTCTTTTCAACTTATTTCATTTATATATGATGTTTTCTATATACATTTTCTACACGTGTACAATATGTTATGGATATCATACAGATTTTATGTAACCCATCTTGTATTATTTGTGTTTCGTTATTCATAATTTTAGTATAAAGTGTAACTATACCCTGTTAAATATTTTAGCATGTTTTTATTTATTACTTACTGAAAGAAACTAGAATTGCCATTTCTGAATCATAGTATTAAATTTTACCATATCATTAAATTTGTGATTGAATATTCCTACCTTAATTGATTTAAATATTAAAGATATCATTTGTCAAATATTTTGCCACACTTACTTTATTCTGAAAACTGCTAAAATGAAGACCAATGTCTTTGTGTCAGACTTTATTGTTTTATGATTGTTCGTTTTTACTTCTTCCTTAGTAATATACAAGCCCTAGTTTTGAGGGTCTGCCTTCTAGTATAAGTCCTAGCTCTCCTAGCATATCTTACAGCTAGGTTGATTACAAAACGAAGGATGGCCAATGAGTCATAGACACAAAATGACAGTGTTTCTGCAGGTTAATATGTTAGTGTATTAATAGAAATGGATGGAGTTCAGAACCCATTTTGGTCATAAGGAGAAACCAATATTTTAAGATATATAGATAGATGTATCTATATGTTTATATATTGATAATGGATATTGATGCAGATCAAACAGAATAGAAATAGATAACAGAAGATAATAGATGATGGATAGATAGATAGATAGATATTGCTCAAACTCTTGAGTGTGATGCAATTTGCACCAAACATTTTGAAGTAGTTTTAGTATAAATATTCATACTAACATCAGGAATTCTATGTTTCTAAATCTTACTCTAGTAATACAGACAAATTTTGAGAATTCTGCTCACTTATGGGAGCAGAGGTCTGTGTAATAAATTAAAACTTCATTATTTAATAAAGCTAGTTCTTTTATGAATGTCTGTGCTCTGTATTTTCATATGCAGATGGTGATTAATATCATCTCTGTCCACTAACTGTAGATTAAACTAAACACCATAGGATTGAACTGATGTAGATAGGCTTAACACGTGCTTCTGTCAGTAAACAACTCATAACATCACTGTCATTTGTTCTTTGAATGTTTCTATATTGTGGCTAGTAAGAACAATGATGCGGTTATAGGTGAAATAGATATTCTCAGGCTTTCTCTTCTCATACTTTTCAATTATACACAAGTGCACCAATTGGGTTGAGTCTAGGGTAGTACAGGTATTAAAGGAAATTGAGTTGCTGAGATGGAGATAAGAAGAAAGAGTAAAAAGAATGAGTAACAACAGACAACAATGGATGAATGTTGCCCCCGACCCTGACAGATTTCAAAGGATCACCCTTCTCTGTCATCCTGAGAAAAGTGACCAGATCACTGTGGCTCTGACTTCATATAATTTATTGGGGAATAAGTCCTGGTGCAGTCCATGCCCAGTCTGTTCTGCGGACAGTTCTGCTCCATGTGCCTGATTACTATATAGTTAAAACTTAATCAAGTTCAGTGATTTCATTTTTAAAAGTTTGCCTTCATATTTCAATAATTTCTTTTTGCTATTTGTTTTCCTGACTTAAAATGCATTTTTAAGGTATAATATACTAGATTGGTGGAAATAAATCCTAATAAGTTGCTGTTCTTTAACCCAAGGAAACAGCCTAGGCATAATACAGAAATGACTAGAATAATATTGAAAGCATAGACTCTTTTTCACTATTTATACATTGTTCTCCACAAAACTACTTCTACATACAAGATTTGCTTCTGTGATACATTGTGTACCTGAGAAATTTGGACTAAGATTTATGAAAGCAATTGATTTATTCATCAACTTTTTCATAATAGCACATACGTTGAACAGCCTGTGGGCACAATGAATGTCTGTACTTGTATTTAAACTCAGTATCTGCCACAAAGCTAATATAATCACAAGTAAGAAAACACTTGTACATTTTCCTTAAGAGTTTCTATCTTAAGAAACCTTTTGTACTCTCGTCCCCTTAGATTTAAGGACTGTACAGTGCATCTTCAGAACATTTCAGTCCTTTTTTTTTCCCTCTCTCTCAGAAATCTTATTCTTTTACTCCTCTTAAACATCAAATGTATTTCTAACGTGCACTTTTTTCCTCCTCTTCATTCACATCCATAGATTTTTAAATGTCAAGCGGACTTTTTCATTTCGCTTGGCTTTGGGTGGGAGAAAAATTGAGGGGGACGACATTTTTCCAGGCTTAGACTTCATATCTGCAGTGTTTGATACCTAGAAGATTAGCAGCTAAGTGATGGAGTTGAAATTGAAGGGCTCTAATGCAAAAACATTCTCTGGTGCTGAGATATCTTTTTAACCTTGGAGAAGACAGTCACCTAGTGCTGTTTCTTGCCTTTATTATTCTTTCCTGGGCTACTTCTTGGCATGCTGACCCTCAGAAGAATAACCCATTTTATCTTTCTGTCTTTTCCTTCCCCATGTTGTATATAATTTGCAAAGTAAATGGGTTCTTTTAGAAGTTGGCTTCTTTTAATAAATATTTTATACAATCTGAGAAGACATATTCTTCATATATAGTTTTATGTTTTACTTATTTATTTTTAATGAATATCTAATAATGTTATATATTATGGGGTACAGTGTGGTATATGTCAATACCTGTATTAATTGAGGTCCGTAGCCTATTCATCACTTTTTTAGCATTCATCAGTTATTTGGGTTGGAAACATTCAAAATCTTCACATATCTATTTTGCAGTATACACTGTTAATATTAACTAAAACCAGTTGAAGAAGAGTAGGATTTACTTCCCTCACATAATAGTAATTATGTACTCATTAGCTTGCATTGCCTTTTCCCTCTTTCCCTCTTTTTTTTACCCTTCTTAACCTCTGAAATGCTATAGTTAAGTCCATAATATCTACTTTTAAGTTTTCACATCAAGACCCCACAATATTAAGTTTGCAATTTTTCTGAGTTTAGGAATACAGCTTAGTGTAAAGGGACATGCACATTGTTCTGCAACCATGATTATCATCCAGTCCAAAACTAAAGATCGGTATCCATTCTGCTTTTTGTCTCTACAAATTTGACAACTGTAGGTAAGTGAAATTGTATATTTCTTCTTTTTGTGTCTGCCTTATTCCACTTAGCATAATGTATTTAAAGTTTACCATGTTGTAGCATATGTCAGAATTGCTACAATTTCAAGACTGCATAATATTCTACCATATTTGTGTATTTATTCAGCCACTGATGGATACTGATACTGCTTCTTCTTTTGGGCTACTGGGAATCATGCAGCAGTAAAAGAATCTGCCTGCTGTAGATATAGTATGAGACCTAGAACTTCTTAATCATATAATTTTGTTTAATTTCTTGTATGTGTGCGTGCACAAATATGGGGGGATGTCCTGAGGCTTGAACTTAAGGCCTGGACACTGTCCCTGATCTTTTTGCTCAAGGCTAGTGCTCTACCACTTAGGCAACAGTTCCACTTCCAGCTTGTTTGGTTGTTAATTGGAGATCAGAGTCTATGGACTTTCCTGCTGGGGCTGGCTTTGAACCATGATCCTCAAATCTCAGCTTCCTGAATAGCTAGGATTATAGACATGAGCCACCAGTGCCTGGCTGTATGTTTAATATCTGAATGAACTGACACCCTATTTGTACAGTGGCTCATATCTTTTGTACATCCTCTTTATCTTTTACATTTCATGTGACTCTATTGATTGGGTTTTGTCTTGTATGTTGGTATTCTTTGTGTGTGTGTGTGTGTGTGTGTGTGTGTGTGTGTGTGTGTGCACCAGTCTTGGGGCTTGAACTCAGGGTCTGGACACTGCTTCTGAGATATTTTTGCGTAGTGCTCTACCACTTGAGCTACAGCTCTGCTTCCAGCTGTTGGTGATTAATTGGAGATAAAAATCTCATGGACTTTTCTGCATTGGCTGACTTTGAACTGGGATCCTCAGATCTTAGCCTCCTGTGTACCTAGGGTTATAGGCAAGACCCACTGGTGCTTGGGCTTGTTAATTGTTACTGCAAAGAATATGTTTAAAATATCTTCACTTATTTTTGTATCAATCAATTCTTGACAACATTGTCATTTTTCTGATCTACTTGGTTATCTGCTTGAAGAGAACTGTCTCCTGAAGGATTTTCATGATTCAGTCTGTCTTCTGGCCTGAGCAGACTCAGGTAATTTTCATCTACTATTGTGAAGAGCCAGGAATGATTATTCCCATTTTGAAGCTAAGAAATTAGTAAAAGATTAAGTGAAAGATTTCACATGCCAATTAGAGGAAAAGTGGGTATAAAAATCAGGCTTTCTAAATTCACAGTGAATTATTTTCTGTTGTACCTCTGGGTCTTGGTGTGTTTTAAGCCTTAAGAATTCATGATGAAATGGTTGTCTATATCTAGCTGGTTTGTCTTCTTTTTTTTTTTTTTTTTTTTGGTCCAGTCTTGGGGCCTGAACTCTGGGCCTGGGCGCTGTCCCTCAGCTCTTCAGCTCAAGGCTAGCGCCACTTGAGCCACAGCGCCACTTCCGGCTTTTTTCTTTTTGCTTATGTGGTGCTGAGGAATCGAACCCAGGGCCTCAGGCATGCAAGGCACGCGCTCTACCACTGAGCCATCTTCCCAGCCCCTGGTTTGTCTTCTTTCTCACTCCATTTTTGCATTTTTACTTTATGTGGAGTAGATGGCAAGGTAGATCTAGCAGGTACTCCTCCTTTTATAATACTGCAGGTGAAATTTGATGAGCAATATCACACACTGCTACTACACCAGCTACTTTCAAGATCTGAGATGATGAAAAAGGAAATATAAAGGATAATTTAACTTTAAATGAAGGGTAGGTCATTGTTCAATTCTTAAAATAATTGATGAAAACAATATCAAATTTCCAGGAAATGGTTAGCTTACCCACATGCTTATAATTTATGGTGTGGGCTACTATCTTTTGCTGGTTTTTTTTTTTTTACCTATAAACCACACATTTGTTGAGATATAGTGAAGCTGAATTCTAGGCTTGAAATTTAAAACTGAATTTTCCACTGAGCTATGTTATTTGCAACATTTTATTGGGACTCATAGATATTGTCTATAAAATGTAAGTACTTTGAGGTTCAGGCAAGCCAACACATACAAATGTCTCTTTATATATACAATGGAAGGAAAGAGGTTAAAATATTTTCAAACATGATTGATAAAGCAAAAATTTTAAAGGCTTTTGAATTTTAGTTAGAGTGCTTGCTGGCCATATAAAACTATCTAAATCATAAAATGTTCTCTAAATTATTATTTCTTCTTTCTTAGAAAAAATGGATGGTAGCAAATAGTGGATAGTTTATGTTGTGAGTCATAGTAACTTCTAGAGGCTCTCTGTATAAATAAATGCCCACTGTGGATTGCTTCAGTAATAATATCCTCCTCTCCTTTGTATTTTTGTGTCTTCCTTGACAAGTCAATAAATAAGGCTGGTTTTATATATGGCTGCCATTATCAATGGTGGAGGGAAACATGAGACAATTAAGAACCAAAAGAATATTTGGGTTGAATTTGATTTAAGTTAAATTGGTTGCATGCTTAAAATCACTGTGATATAACTATTAACAGTTTGAATTTTATATCCAATAAAGGACTTAGCAGCAATCAGGTATCTATCTATCTATCTATCTATCTATCTATCTATCTAACTATCTGTCATGGGTTGTCAAGGCATTTGCCAGTACCTAATATCATAAATATTTTAAATGATTACAATTTTATGTGTAACTAAAATTACCTACCTAAATTAAATTATCCTCTACCCTTTTCAAAAATAAAAACCATAAAGTAGAAAAAACAAAAACTCAATTCAGTTTCTGTTGCTAATTTTTCTAATTAATTTCCTACTTCTTTCTCTGGGAGAATCAGGAAGGAATCTGTGTCTCCCTTATTCAGTGATACTCTTCCATTCTTACATGCTTATGAACACGGGAAGTTTTTTTTGGGGGGGGGTCCGGTCGTGGGGCTTGAACTCTGGGCCTGAGTGCTGTCCCTCAGCTCTTCAGCTCAAGGCTAGGGCTCTACCACTTGAGCCACAGCGCCACTTTCGGCTTTTTTTTTCTTTTTGCTTATGTGGTGCTGAGGAATCGAACCCAGGGCCTCAGGCATGCAAGGCAAGTGCTCTACCACTGAGCCAACTTCCCAGCCCAACACGGGAAGTTTTGATCCTGGAGAAATTCAATGTAAACATTGGCCAATCAGAACATGCGTTGTAGAAAATGGATGCTTCTCAGTTATATAATAAAATACATCCTGCAAATATGAGCTCTGAAATTTAATTAAAAATCACCCTGGTTTTTAACAGCCCATTTGAATATTAGAATATGAGTTTATTAGAAAAACATCAGATTGATCACTTATACAAAACCTAATTTTAGTTTATATATAATTTGTTAGGCTAAGAGCATTAAGCAGGCTTCCTAGCTTTCTCCCATGTCACAGGGTCACCTCCATCTTCCAACTGATTTGCGTTTTTTTTTCCTTTATTCTCAGCCCTTCAGGGAAGCTAGAAATTGTTTCATTAAATTTTTTCTCCATCTATGTTCTTTCTCTCATGCTTTCTCTCATTCTCTCTCTCTCTCATTCCCACCCCCTTTTTCTCTTTAGTTCTTAGAAGTGAGACTAATTTTCCTATTGAGGCTTCTTATTTACCTTTTAATACAGTTCCCCATTCTGCTTTTCTTACTCTTCCTTAACATTCCTTTCTATGGCAAATATGTGGCTAAGTTAAAGATCTCAAGGAGTTTGTTAAAGATCTCAAGGTGACCCTAAATTCCAACCTAGTATCCTTGAAAGAGAGAAGCAGAGAATTTGGACACACTGAAACAGAAAAGTCAACATGGAGATAAAGGCAGAGGTTCGAGCAGTGTAGTCACCAGCCAAAGGTCACAAACTTCTGACCTCCAGAACACTGAGTATAATTTTTTAAGCCACCCAGAATACAAAACACTCAAGAGAACTAATAAAACACACAAATATTTTGTGATTTCCCAAGACAATACAAATAAACATATATTTCCCAGGCATTTGGGGAATTTACATAAATATCCTCATCAGAAAAGTTCTCATGAGTTACTTATTTGATAATTCATCACATGTGTATTGTGGACAAACTAGAAATTTCAAAGATAACTAATAAGAGGCCTAGTGTACTATCAGGGTGATATATCTGGCTAGACTTGAAAACAAGTAAAACTTGGGGCTTACTCAGGGAACTACAAAACAACACATAGCAGGAAATGTATTCAGTGGAGTTGCAGAATAATCTTCAAGGCGACATACTGGCTCTTTTTGTGTGGCCAATAAACTAAGTTACAGTGGAGTTATATTAACTACTAATTTCCTAAAAGAAATTGTCTCTCTTTGCTACTGAGCTAGAATAGAATTTGTTTCCTGAATAGTACTGTGTCTTCTCCACGTTGAATTGTTTACTTAAATAATTTGCTCCCAAATTCTCCAACCATAGAAATATTTTCTTTTCTATGCATGATTGTATCAATATATGCTACATTATTTGGAAATTGGATTACAGTCACATTCTCTGTGGATGTCTGTGAATTTAGCTCTAGGTAATGAGTATTTTTTTTTATTTTTACTTAAATTCATACTGAATTCTAACCCTTTATATGATGCATATGAAAACTAACTTATATTCTCTATGTTTGCAGACTAGTGCTATTGCATTGTGTTGGGGTAAAGGGAGTAAGTGGATCTTTTCCTTAGCCTCCTTCAATAGCATGTACTTCTCTCTGCTGCCTGTGAATAGGACATAGCCAATGTATAATGGATACATCAAATCCCTGGCCCCCAGCTCCCATCACCTTTTCTGGGACATCCTCAATGCCCCATCCTTTATCCTGAATGGATACACAGATTTCCTATGAGAATGGTCCCAGGCCTATTCTCTACCTAAAATTTAGACAGCACCCAGGGTAACACGCATAGTAAAATTGAATAGTAGTTCACTAATACTGATCCATGCTAGATATATGTGTCTGTTAGAGGCACAAATTTTAAAATGTATTATTATTTACAGTAAAGGGAAATGCTGAATTTTCCATTGCAAATGTTACTGATCTTTATGGTAAGCCATTTATACTCAAACTAGTTTATTATATATTTTTGCCCATGTAGTTGGAGAGTAGAACTTTCAAATCTAACACATTAGTCAGATGTCTCAGGGACATAATGTGTAAAAACTTTTAAAAATTTAAATGTATTTATGTAGCTTTTTGCCAAGAAAATGGAAATGTTTTAAGTAAATAGTCTAGGAGTTAAGATTAGATAAGAATACTTGAGATCTTGTGGCATTTGAATACTTCTTACTTGGCTCTGCTTTATAAAACACAATACTGTCCAGCATTTACTAGTGGGTTACCAACTGCTTGTAGTCCTCAACTTCAAGAGAAGAGGCCAACTGTGTTTCTGAGAGGCTTAAGGAAGCCCAGAGTTTATGTAAATAGCCTTTGTCCTGAAGATATATGTATGCCTGAGAAAACAAAAACCTCTGCCCATGGAAGTCTCTTTTCAAATGAGAGACACTTAATCTTGAAGTCACGGAATTCTGGCAGATTTCCAATATTCAAATTGAGTACAGAAATAAAATGCTACTGCTTTATCAGCTGCCAATAGCTGCTGGTGCTAGAAAGTTCTGCCATGAGCCAGGGAACACTGCCATCCAGTGGGAATATACAGTTACTACCAAAGATGCAAACCAACCTCCCGGGTTGCTTGAAATACTTGTTTACAATTTAACTTCAAAATAATTACTAGTATATGCGAATTGGTTAAATTGTATAGATTAATGTGTATTATAAATCTATACAAACAATTACTCATTGATCAGACTCACACTTTATTCTACCTTCTCCTTCTTTCCTTCCTCTCCTGAACCTCTTCCCCAAAACCTAATTTTAAGGCAAGTGCGAAATGAAAATTTAAATCAAACACCACAGGGATGAAATTAATAATATTTTCGTTAATAATGAGTGTTAATTTTAAATTTGCAAGTTCTGTTTTACATTTTGTTCTCCTGACGGGTACAAATCCAGATTTTATTTGATCTTTCAGTTTTTTCCTATTAATCATTTCATCATTTTTAAAAATCAAGATAAGCCCTGCTGTTACAAAAAAAAAGTCAATGAATTGTTCACAACACAGTGTATTAGGAGACAGAAGAATATAGAAGAATCAAGAAAAAGACAGATACCCCAACAGGTCTGCGAGTCATGGCATGAGTTTTTCAGCATGGATTCTAGTTCACATGTGAGGATATTGTCTCCTCCTTTTGTACTTGTTTCAGTTGTCAACTCTAGCTCTTATAGTTTCTCAGTGTGGTTTCACCTTGGCAAATGATTGTGACAGACCAAGTATTCGTATAGAGATTTAAAAATACTTCAAGTGCTTATGCGATCCTGAGGCTGGGGTTAGATCTTGCTTCCATAAGATTTTATCAATAAATGTTCAGCTCTTAGCCGTCTTTAAAATCAATTTGCCTCTCTATAGTATTGAATTTCTCAAAAAGGACTTTAGGTGGGAGTTGGAAAGTATTAGATGGCGTGTGTGCATGTGTGTGTTTGTTTGTAAAACTCATATGTTTGTATCTTTGTTTAATATAAGTATTTTATATAATCAAATCAATTTTCTTTCAATACATGACCTTAATTATGCATTTCTAACCCAAGCCAAAAGACCCATACCAAAAGACAAAAACAACATACCTATTTTTTGTATAATTTTAGATATAGGTTAAAAAAAAAGACACTACATTCAAACCTACTTCTCCCATTAACTCCCTACAATTAAGCTGAAATTCCATGCGGGATCATGAGCTTGGTCATATTAGGCAATACGGTTTGTGTTATGGCCCACTACAAATGCTTTCTGGTCGTGCATATCTATGTGACTAGCGTAGGTGAGGGGGGAAATGGCTTCAATCTGCCCTTCTAGATGCCTTGGGTATGCAACAAATTAATGTGGTAAGTCAGATTCATATGAGAAAAGACATTTAATTACATACTTGTGCACAGGCACACCAACATACACACACACTTGAAGAAGGAGCACACAGTTTAAACTGAGTGTCAACACACAGTTGTAGCTTGAAGTTTCTATGTCGTAATGACACAAGTGATTGGCGATAGAGGGAAGAAAATATATGGTGATAAAGGCTGCCTTGTATAAATTAAAAGTATCTTGGGTAATAGAAACTGACTCAGAATAATATTCCCCCAGAAGAATAACCAGGAGTGTGTCTGGATATGGTATCTATTTTGTTCCCTCTCTGGAGACCCTGAGTTAATCTTCTTTCATTGATTAAGATTCCTTGGAAAGGGGCTCCTGCAATTGGTGGAGTGTCTTCATGTAGATGAGAGGAGCTCAGAGAAAATCTCTGCCTACATTCCTTGTTTCCACTCAAAGTTACCAATCTACCAACAGGCTATATCTGGGGTTGGCATTTCCTGAGCCCCTCCACTGGATTTGCTGATGCCTTCTTTAGCAAGCTAAGCAGTAGTTTAATGAAACTTTTGGCTTATAGTGTCTAAAAATCTTCCTGAAGAGTAAATACCGATGTGAGAGAAAGGTGGATGATGAGACACTGATCTTGATGCATTACAGTCGTTCATCAACATGTTGAGTTGGAACTCCTCTCCTACAGCTACCTAAAGAAATAAAAAGAAATTAAAAAGGAGTTCATACATTTCACACCTTCATGGAAGAATCGCTAAACACCATTAAATTAATAAATTTCCCATAGCCCACATCCTGGAGCAGGCTACACAAAGTAATCCATGTGAGCAAAGTTTCATGAAGGCCTATGATCCAGAGCAGCTGCCAGACAGCCTGATCAGGATCAGCTGATGCAATTGTTGACTGGCTTGTTTGTCCAGGTCCCCATCCCAATGCTTGGACAGAATTCTTCATCTTATATTCAAAGGCTAAGCATCTCAGTCATATCATGCACCTTTGGGGAGGGGGATCCAGTCATCTTGAATGATACAGTAATAAGGCAGGGGACTCATTTCATGTAGAGAGATGGTCAATGAAGCCAATAAACAAGCTGATTTTCAGAACAGATCACAGCACTTGTTCTACCTGCATTGGAAAGACTTCACCTACCCCACGATGGAATTAAGTAAAAAATGATCACTGTGTATTTAGATTATGTGTAAGCCATGGGTTTCTTTTATTTTCACGGAAAGGCAATGAGTGCTTCTATATGAAAGAAAATGTCCAATATAAATTCCAAAGGGAAATTGAAGCTGTTTACAAAAAATAATGGCTCTTGTTTTTCTTAAGGTATACCTGCTTCAAACAGATTATGTTTCAAACAGCACGTTATAGGGATCCAGCCTGACTGAACTATAGATACCTTGTGCTTCTGGTATATAGTACAAGCCTTGTATGACATAAGTATTAAGATGACAAAACACTCACACCAAAGTTCTTTTCTTAGCTGACACTGGGCAGGCTATATTTTTTGAGAAGAAGCAAAAACACAGTGGCAGACACAGATCACCTTTGTCTAAGTTAGCACAGGAACATCTTTCTCTGGCCTTGATGTGCAGGTTTCTTCCTGTCTTGCCACCCCTCAAGACATGCTTTTGTCTGAAGTCCCCACAAAATTTCACTCATGAGTTCCTACCCAAAGGATCCTAGTAACATCCTTGATTGCAGGGAATATATTCCATTATAGATGTGATGTGCCTAGATAAGGATTCTAATAGTTATGTTTTCTAATGTAAACCAAACAAAAACCCAACCTGATTGTCAAGTACTAAAGAAAAAATACTGAGACCTCCTGTAAAGATTATACTGCAGACACCATTAAAACAAGGCAAGGTGCTGCATAGAAGAAGCTATTTGCAAATAGATAAGGGTTATTTAAAAAAAAACACTTGTATTCAGCATTTATATAGTTTTTGCAACCAATAACAAAAATATAGATGACATGACAGATAAAGTGAATGAAAACACTGGAACAGTTACTTCACAAAACACATCTGATAGTTGATCTTGGTTGCAAACTTGATTGGATCAGGAAGCAGCTATGAGATGCATAAAGCACACCTCTGGCTATGTCTGAGTGATTTCCAGAGAGCATTAACTAAGAAAGCAAGATCGGCTCTGACTATGAAGAGCTTCACCATAGGTTTTTATTCCTGGATGGAATAAAACAGAGAAAAGGAGACATGCCAACTGATGCAGGCATTCTCTCCCTCTTCTTGGCTGCCATGCTGAGAGTTTCTGCTCCATCATTCTCTTTGCCATGCAGCATGGCAAAACCTCCAAAACTGTAAGACAAAGTAAGTCTTTCCTCTCTGAAGGTGTTTTCTCGGGTATTTGTCATATCAATGGAAACAGGTACTCAACAATAGGTATTCAAGAAAAGTACTTCCTATGATTAATATAACATTTAAAGCTACTTACTTCCTGGAATCATCCATACAAACTACAACCACAATGAAATAACATCAGCACTTCAGAATAGTTAGCATTTTTAAGTAGGGTAACAGAATCTGATCTTAGCAAAGATATGGAAAAACTACAACTTCATATACTTATGCTCAGGGTGTATTATACTCTGGGAAATTATTTCATAGGGTCCACTAAAACTGGGCCTAGATACGCCTACACCTTCTGAGATGCACTTCTGCACCCAATGACAATATGCCCAAAAGGACATGTGCAGGAAGATTCAAACAGGATCAATTATAATAGCTAAAATGGGAAGTGACACAAACATTCCTCAACAGTATATTCTGTTTCAATATATTCATGCCTGGAATATGCTATTGATATAAAGAAAGAAGTCAGACACAAAATAGGACAAACTACATAATTCAAAACACATAAAATTTCCATACAGGAATGAAAACTAAGCTATGATATTAGGCATCAAGTTGGTAGTTAAGTTTGGAGAAAAGGGACAAGAAATGTAACTGGAGATATTAGGGAATTCCTCTTGTTTCAAGTCATTGAGACATATCTTTTGTTGTTGTTTTTTATTTTTATTACTTTTTTTATTTTCAGTTTTTGCCGATCCTTGGGCTTGAACTCAGGGCCTGAGTGCTGTCTCTGAGCCATTTTGTGCTAAAGCTAGCACTTTATAACTTGAGCCACAACAGTACTTCTGGCCTTTTCTGAGTAGTTTATTGGAGATGAGAGTCTCATGGACATTCTTGCCCAGGCTGGTTTCGAACCATGATCCTCAGATCTCAACCTCCTAAGTAGCTAAAATTATATGTATGAACCACTGGCTCCCAGCCAAGCCACTTCCTTTTTATTGGTGCATTTTCCTGAAATTATTAAATACTACAGCTAATACATTCATTATACTATTTCATTGATACTGTAAGAAAGAAAAGTTATGTTTTCAAAAAGTGGAACTGACAATTTTTAACACTTCTAATATTTCTCTATCAGCCACATTAAAAGAGGAGAAAGATTAGCTAATCATGCTCATCAAGATGTCAGCAATGTATTTGATATTAGGAGAAAACTAAAATGAAGATTTACAAACACTCCAGTGACAATGTATTTCCCCATATTTTTGTTCTGTATTATGTGAGATTATCCATGGACAAATAAAGCTATAATGATTAACAGTGTATTTTAAAGCTAAAAAAAGAATATAAAGATAATCATCTGGATTTTCAATGCTATTTAAAATTATTATAATCCATCCAGTACTTCATTGTATTCAAAGTTCACTAAAAGTAATATTAATTCTTTTTGGGATTTTAAAATAGTGACAAAAGTGATATATCCTTGAATATACTGATTCTTCCTGAATATATCTAAAATAACACAAAGAAGCAATATAGTGACACAACTATTTGTTTTTCTAAAAATTCTCTTAGAACATGTTTACAAAAATGCCAAGGAGCCAGGGGCTGGTAGCTCATGCCTGTAGCCTTAGCTACTTAGAAGGCTGAGAGCTGAGGATATTGGTTCAAAACCAGCCCAGGCAGGAAAGACCATGAGAATATTTCCAATTAATTACACAAAAAAAACCAGAAAAGAAGGTATGTCTCAAGTAGTAGAATGCTCACCTTGAGCAAAAAAAAAAAAAAAAAAAAAAAAGCTCTGGGACAGTCCCCAGGCTCTGAGTTCTAATTCCAGGACTGGCACCAAAAATCTCTTGGGAACAAGAGAGTTGTTGTGTTTTCTTTTTGTCTTGTTTTTAGTTTGTCTTTGGGAGGGTAAGAGTGGGTCACAGAAAAGGTAGAACAAAGGGTGAACAAATATAACAGTGGTACTCACTGGACACTATGTGGATAATGAACTGTCCATCTTGTATGTTGGGATGGGAGGGAAAATCTGGGAGAAGCAAGGGAAGGGATGATGTGACTCAAAAAGAAATGTACTCATTACTTGACTTATGTAATCATAACCTCTCTGTACATTACCTCTACAATAATGTGCATTTCAGTATGCTACAATATGAGTGACAGTAAATGCCAAATAAATGTCATGATTATTGGTATGAATGAAGTCCTTGGTGTAGGAGATTTTTTATAAAGTTGCAAGAGAGTTCAATTTGTCCCCCTGATGTATCTGTTTACTTTATTTGCTAGCCTGAGTTTCAATAAGAAATTGCACAAAGAAGTAATTTTTTATATTATTCCGTTATTCTATTCCTGAATGTAGTGAAAGCATTATTTTTGGAGTCAGTTCAAACACCCATACAGCAGCTAGATTGTTTAAAACTTTTTAAAGTGATCTTACAGGATGACTAAAGAAATGGCTTTACCTATGGAATGCATTTCTAGTTATTGAAGCATGGAAATTATAGCTAGAAGTTTATAAAGTTATGCAAGACTTTATGAATATGACTAATGTATAGAAACTCAGATTAAAAACACAGCAATGTTTTCATGGTACTTTCTGATGTAGGTAACGACTACACAGTTGTTTGTACCATTTTGTCATTTGCTGGTTATTTTATGACAAAATATTTTGTTTAAAACTAAGGTTGTATTAGCAGTGAACTGCATTTCACAGTCGTCAGCAACAAACACATATGACATCTGAAGTGGTCCTGTAACCAAAAGCTCAAAAATGTGACTGTAATGGAAGAACCATCCCATAAAAAACGTTTTGAAGTCTGAGTAGTTTGGAATGTCTGTGTCATGTGATTTATTGCTAAAGATAGTGTTTAACCTATAAAATCTCTCTTCTTGTAAACTTCACATATGGAAACAAATGTTCTAACCATTTATAAATTCTTCTAAGGAATTGAAGTGGATTTGAAATCCAATAATTAACATACTAACTAATAATTAAATGCTTACTCAAATCTGTTTCTCTTCCTAATTATATTAAATAATGATTAACTCAAATATGTTTCGGTTTGACCTGCCTACAATGGACAGAAATTTAGCAGCCAGTTTCACCAAGAACTTTACTGAAAAAAATATACATGATGACAAAGAGTGATTAATCATGAATTTCTCCAGTTTGGATCCTTGTATATTTGTGAGGCTTCATTCTTAGCAGTGATAGTCATTAAAACTCCGTGTTACACAAATCAACTGAATTATGAAGCAAACAATCGAATTTCTGTATCACAAAATACCAAAGTAATTTTAAAATGATGACATCCAGCCAACCATTCTCTCAATATACTACTACAACTAAGTAAAATATGAGTTTTGCTGAAAATATTTTTAAGTTTGAAAGGCTTCCCCAAGAAAATCACTCAGCTACCTGGTCCAAAAAGAAGTTTTTCGTTGTTGTTGTTTTTTGTTTTGGGGTTCTTTTTTGTTTTTTTGTTTTGTTTTGCTTTGTTGTTAGTCCTGGAGCTTGAATCAGGGCCTGGGCACTGTCCTTGAGCTTCTTTTGTTCCAGACTATCACTCTACCACTTGAGCCACAGTGCCACTTCCAGCTTTTTCTGTGTATGTATTACTGATGAATGGAATTCAGGGCTTCACGCATGCTAGGCAAGCACTCTACCACTAGGCCACATTCCCAGCCAGAAAAGGAGTTTTTAATGTCAGTAGCCTGACAGGTGACCTCATGGGCAGAGAGTAGCAGTTGGGCAGGGCAATAACAGAGTTTTATAGGGCTGGGTTTATGTGGAACATGAGATCAGGGAAGTTGTGGAAGGAGTTAACATTTACAGTTACAGCTGCACAAACAAGGAGGAGAGAAATTGCATTTTGAAAGGGATACCATTTGAGATTGCAGTTACCTGAGTCACCTGTTTTCAGGCAAAAAACCCCAAAAAACCTGTGTCATCTGATTTCAGGGAGGCAGTTTTGTTTTTGCCGAAGGTCTACAGTGGCAGACTGGGTAAGAACATGGAGGAGGAAAGGCTAACAAAGTTAACTTTGTTCTTTTTGTTTTTGTTGTTGTTGTTAGTGGTGGTCATTGTGGGTCTTGAACTCAGGGTCTGGGAGCTGTCCCTGAGCTTTTCTTTTTTGTGGGCCACAGGGCTTGAATTCTGGGCCTAGGTCCCTAGGCTCTTTTGCTCAAGGCTAAGGTGAGCCACAGTACCACTTCCAATATTTGAGTGGTTAATTGGAGGTGATAGCCTCATGGGGACTTTTCTGCCCAAGCTGGCTTTGAACCACAATCTTCAAATCTCAGCCATTTGAGTAGCTAGGATTACAGGCATGAGCCCCATGTACTGGGCAACTTTGTTCTTTTAAAAGTTCAATTGAATTTTTCATACAGGCACATGATGTTTGTTTGTTTTTGCCCATTTCTGTGGCTTGATCTCAGAGCCTCGATGCTGTCCTTCATCATCTTTGCTCAAAGCTAGCTCTCTACTATGTGAGTCACAGTTCCACTTCTAGCTTTTTGTTGGCTCACTGGAGATAAGAGGTTTGTGGACTTTCCTACATGAGTGGCTTCAAACCACTTTCCTCAGATCTCAGCCTCAGTACCTAGGATTACAGGTGTATGCTGCCAGCACCCAGCTACACGATGTCTTAACAGAGTAAATGTATATATCGATATATATTTTTTATAGAGTACATGTATATAATTTTACGGTTCATGCTCACTACTTACTTTCTTACTTGGTTACTTTATTTTGGGCAGTACGAGAGACTGAACACAGAGCCTGTCACTTAATAGGCAGGTGCTCCACTCCTTAAGCCACACCCTTAAGTCCCTTTTTGCATTTGTTATTTTCAAGGTTGGGTCTTCTAATATGTCTATGCCAAGTTGGGCTGTGATCTTCCTACTTATACTTCCCCATGTCACTAGGAATGACAGGTGCACATCACTGTAACCAGACATTGAGTTTCTCCCATAGCTGAGATAACTGATACAAACCATTGGTTGGAACTAAGTATCCTCAACTTTTATGTCCTGGCTTGCCTTAGACCACAACCTCCACATCTACCTCCTACAGAGCTAGAATTACAGTCTTGTGCCCCAGTGCCTGACTTATGCTTGCAATTTTTATTTTAAGAATGCATAATCAGAATGGTTTAGAAATCACTGGTTGAGGAGCTAGAAGAGAAGTAATACAAAGAGATAAGTATATGAAGACCTAGGAAACAGAAGAGAGCAGCATAACTGGAGGCTGAGGGGACTGATGAGAAGCTTAACGGTGTGAGAAACAGTATGTGGAGCAAATACCAGGTCTGCGAAAGACTGAGAGACTTAAGACAGAGGATATGGCAGAGGATTCGAGAATTATTGGTGAAAACACTGTTAGCTCAGTGAAAAGAAGAGGAATGAAAATGGAGCTGTGAATGGAGATTATTCTTATTCAACTTTGACCAGAAATGATGAGACAATGGAGGAGACTCAGCTAATAGAAGTAAGTGTCGTTGATTAAGTCAAGCAGAGAGTGGGAGGGAAAGAAGTCACATTCAAAGTAGGAGGCAGTTTCCCTTAAAAGAAGACAGGACAGTTGAGAAGTCAGCAATAAAGATAAGAGACAGAGCAGGAAAGCTCTGGGAATTGATTTCAGATGGCCACTATCTCAATGGATTAAGTGATTAAGTAACTTCTAAGATTGAAGAATGCCAGGCTTCAATAGGCCACATGATAAAAAAAGAGTGGGGTTTGCCATCTCCTCCCGCCTCTCACACAAGAAAGCAGGCAGATCAGATCATTGATCCATGGCGAGGACCCAGGTGCCACTAGAGAGCAAGGATTTCCATCGGAAACAAAGAGATATTTGGGGATTGTGGGAGCAGGGAGTGGTGGGGGGTACTAAGAGAAGATAAAGAATATTTTAGGGACTAGCAAAAAGTGTGAACTACCAAAAGGCTCTTAGCTCCACTAAGCAGGTGGTAAGGACCCCAGGGTTAGGGAGACAAGCGAAGGCTGGAGGAGGAGGCTCCCGGTAGCAATGAAGACATAGAGAAGAGCAGGGTTAGCAGCAGTAAATGTCAGCATAGAATAGAGTCTTAGAATCTGAAATCATGGGGATGGAATATTCTGGAAGACAATGAAATTTTTATTGTAGTTCCATTATAAGGAGTTAGAAGAGTAAAAAAATAAAAGATAAAGAAAAGTCTAAATACTGAGGGTCTTTTGATTTCCTGCTGGGGTGGTGGGGAGAGACGTGAGCTGAAGAGGACATTCTAAGCAAAATGCAGGACATTCTTGAATATGAAGGGTAACACCGGGACTTCAGATACAGTAATGTGGACAAAGTGTGGGATAGGGGCATACTTGAAACCGTACACAATAAACATGCCCTGAAGTATCGTATGAACAGTGTCCAGTTGTGTTTTTCAATTAAAAGTTTAAACATGTTAAATAAGTTGTATAAATAAACATATGAGAAAGAGGACGGGGAACAGGGTCTTGAGTGAGAGGAATGACCTCCGTGGGAGAGGATTTTAAAGGAATGTTTGCAGAATTGAGTTGGTGGAAGGTAGAAAGAACACTTCAAGCACCTCACTCTGTGTTGGGCACTTCCAGAGAAGCAGAGCATTTTTATATTTTAACAACACTTGACTCCTGTCCTGTGAATGCTTGAAGAACTGGTGAGATAAATCATACTCATCAACATGGTTTCTGGCTCAAGCAACAATGTAACAGCGGCCCAGATATATACTTTTTAAAGAGTGATGTGAGAGCCTATGTGTTTGCAGGCAGAAGGTTAAGGTGATTTTGAATGCAATTTGAAGGAAATGAATTTGGAACAATTTGCCTAGCTACAAACCTATTATGTAGCACACGAAGGATTTCATCTGCCATCTGCGATACCCGCGACTCTGCTGGACACCGTTCAAATGCTATTCATATATCCCCTAATTCAAAATTAATTTCAGCAAAAACTAATTTAACCCCCCAAAATGTGTCACATACTTTTGTCTATTGGAATTTCTGTTCCTGCAATTCAAAATTAGATTATTTGCTTGCCCTCTGGCCACCAATTACCCTCACAAAAATCTCTCATTAAAAATAGGAGCCCTGAATGTTTATGACCATACTATGTAAATTAATTACTTTTAAATTTGTTGGAAGGAAAAATAAAGAAGAAGAAAGATTTGTCTGTATACTAAGTGCTACTTCATGGTTCATACCATACCACAACATTTTAGGTAAGCTGACCTAGGGAAAACACCATGTTATCTGTAAAATAACTAACCCTTTCCAATGCTTGTCCAGTACCTGGAGTGTTGTTTCTAACATCTTAAAGGTAATGCGGCTTTCTCATTTGTCTCAAAACTCTATAAATTAGCTATCCATTCAGTTCCTGTTTTAAGATGAAAATACTTCAATTAAGTATCACTTAAAATGCCCTTTCCATTTTTGGCCAAGTTCATAGAACCTTAGAGTAGGAAGAAGGGGAATGAAGTGATTAATTAATTAATTAATTGGGTTTTCTACCCAAATATTGTAAAAAGAATTCCTAAACTCTTTCAAAGTATAGGATTATACTGGCATCTTGATTGGCAGGCTAGAATCTTATTTTTCCCAAGAAGGTGATCAACTCAATGTCAAATCAGGACAGTAACTTTGGAAATCTTAAATAAGCTCCTTTCCAGTTTCAGCAAAGAGAACAGAGGAATGTGTTATTGAAATATGAGTACTGATAATCTCTTATTTTAATGCCTAACATGCTGTTGAAATAGGTATTAGAAGACAAGGATTTATAATAATCTTACAAAGAAATAAAGGATTTCTTCCCAAGGGAACATGCAAAATCTTTATTATGCTATCATGGTAAGAGTGCTAATCATACCTCGACAGAGATGTCTATTCTTGAATCTAATCCCAGCCAGTCCAGGAGAGATAGAAGGCCCAGTAATGGAAGGCTGTCATCTTTACCAGAGAAACTGGGAAAGTAGATACAGGCATCTTCTATTCTAGGGCCTGATGTCTCTTGTATGATCCTAATGAGGGAAGAAGATAGATGGAAAACTCCAAATCTTTTATAAGTGGCTGAACTTCTGGTGATACTTGGCACAGAGAAGAAAGGATTGATCTGCAGTTGACTATCAACCACATTTGGGCCCCAAGAATTTACTTTCAGTTGGGACAAGGATGACATAGAAGGCTGTTTATGAGTGCATAGATGACTACAGAAAATTTCAAATTGTATACAAGAGAAGAGAGAACTACATGATTCCACTTAGATTGCTTTTCACAGCTCACATTCTTGCTTATTTAAGTATTTTCCTCAGAAAAAGTGCAAACCTTTGTCTCTATGTTTGGGCTATATTAATTCAGGGCCTTATTATTGCTAAGCAAACTCTATGCCACTTGAGCCATATCTCCAGTCATTTTTGCTTTAGGTTACTTTTTCAGAAAAGGTTTTGATATTTTTTCCTCTTGGAGCTAACTTCAGCTAGAGATGCCCTTACTTATGGCCTACCATGTAGTTGAGAATACAGGTGTGTACCATGCCAGGCTTCTTGGTTGAAATGAGGTCTTGCTAACATTTTGCCCAGGCTGAATTCAAACAATTATTCTCTTGATTCTCACTTCTAAGTGGTTCAGATTATCAGCATGAATAGCCACACTGGTAATCCTCTAAATTATTTGTGGTAGTTGAACCATATAACAAAAGACGCACGCTCGCGCGCACACACACACACACACACACACACACAGTAGAACACACAGTAGAGGATAAATTACTTCCAGGGTTATATATTTTTACTAGGCTGAAAAATTTATCTTAATAATCTCCTAGGTCATTACTTATGGTAATTCAACCATAAGAGAACTCTGTGCTCCAACACACACAGAGAAAGATTACCTAGAGGACTGAGTATTCTCTGGAATGATAATTGGAATATGCATAGCAAGCTTAAGTTCCTCCAGATTGGTTTGATATTCCTTTAATGTATAATCTATGGAATATTGCTATTGTTCTTGTTTTAAGTCAAATTTAATTCCTTAAAAGAAATTTAAGGAGAAGTTCATTAAATAACATTTGAAATTTCTTGTGAAATATCTCTCAAATTTGCTTTCTGATTGAAAAATAAATAGTGTAATGGAGCAGTTGTTTGTATACGCAGAGAAGAAATAGATTACATTTTCAGCTGATTAGAAGAGGATTATTATTTTTACAAAGCATAGAGGAAAGTACATTATATAGGATGACTTATGTTGTTTTAAATATAATGGCTATTTCATCCTTGGCCAAGACAGGTCATTTGCAGCCCTCTAAGAAAATCAAGCCTCTTTGCCTTTGGGGAGAAAGGGCATAAGTGGACACAATCATGAACTGGGAATCTCAATATATTTCATGGTAAAGGATAATTTTACTGAGCAAAAATGACCTTATATATAACATGAAAGATAAACGTAGACAAAAAGAACTTTATTTTTTTTCATGGATGCCTTAATGATCATAATTTTGGGTAATATTTATTTTGTTCTTTTTTTGTTCATGAGAAACATATTCAGCACCTTATAATTGGATCATTACTTTCACAGGAACACTAAAATCAACATGAAAACTATATGCCAAGAATAACATGGAAAATAATTTAATAGTCACTTTGTATTAACAGCCAGAATCCAAATGACTCATTTCAAATAACTATTTAAGTGGAAAGTACACAGAATAAACAAGATTTATGTTATAAGTACAACTATGGAATGTTCTTAAAGGCTGATGCGTGTTGGCACAAACATCTATTCTTCCATCTATACTTTGCATGCATTTACATTTTCTCAGTGTAAATGTATGGTTGAAAACTTGGTGTCATTGCTAGGGTTTTATTTCTTCATTTCCCAATGCCTGAAGCACAGAGGGCCCATCAGGTGACACAGTCAGTTTACCACCTGGTAGCATCATTAAGACCTATTTTTAGTCATCAGAAATGGGAATTACCTACAAATGACTGACCACCCTCTGTCTAAATTCTCTGTTTTAGCAATTTTAGGCCTTGTATTTAAGCCATTTAGAAACTCTCACTACCCTCTATGCTTGGTACCATAGATGTGTGATTGTTGCATTTGCTAGTTAGCACCTCACAATATCACATGACCATCGGAACACCTTAATCGTGTGTAGCCAAAATGACACTTGTTTAGTTCATGGGGCTGTGGGGCTTCCCTGACTCTGATCTAGGCTGACTTAGTTCAACTATGTAGGATTCCTTAAACTTGTTGGTTGCTTTACCTTGGACAAGTGGGCTAACCTCCCATGGTCTAATGAAAGTGCAAGAATGAACAAAACCATTTCTGCAAGTGTCTTTGATGTCTCCATTTGTGGCAATATCCTGTTGTTCCAGAAAAAGCCACATGGACAATCTAGAAGGCAGAATAGGAGGGCATGCAAAGGACATGGACACAGAGAGCAGAGGATTGAGACCATGCATGCAACCAGTCCACTGCCTTGAAAAACTAATCTGATCACTCAGAGGGTAGCACAAAGAACCTTGTACTAACTTTGTGTCACTATGGAATGCAAAGACTCCGAGTCTACCTTTGAGCCCTGGCACTGTTCATTTTAACAAAATTATGTAATTATACTGATAATTTTCTTATTGGTATTTTCCAAGCTTTAAAAGCTTTTCAGTCTATAAAATCAAGTTTTTAATGAATTCAATTCAACACCTCATCCATGAAAGGAACTTTAGAGAAAAGTTATTCATTATCCTACCCTATAATGAGCCAAAATAGCTAATGTGGATGGCCAAAATTAATTGGCTAATTTTGACTGTGAATCTAAAAACATCCTATACTCACATTCAAGTTGATAAATTGTAGTCTGAATTTGAGTATGAAACAAAGTGTTGAAATTCTTTGTCCTACTTTGCTCTTCAGTTTGGGCTCAAACTGATGATTCTCATGAAGTGTATAATGGGTCAGCATAATGGCAAACACTAAGGCATCACCCCCCAGTGATAAGAATTATAAGAGCTATTGATGTTGTCTTTATTATCATAAATTATGATGCTTAAATTGACTATGGGAGCTTTGTGAGATTTGCAGAATTCTTGTAACATGGATTGCAAATGTAGATTATATATTAAGATTTGTTCTGAGTTGATCAAGTAGATTAAAATCTGTAAACTAACTATTTAGAAGGTGAAGATGATTGTTCAAAGCCAGCCAGAGTTAAAATTTCCAGAGATAGCATCTCAATCAATGGCATGATTGCTGGCACATGCCTCAACTGTGGGAAAAACAAAACAAAATGGCTGAGCTAAATATGAGCTAAATGTGAAGATACCTGTCATCCTAGCAACAAAAGGAAGAGCAAATAGGAAGATCTGGTCTGGGCATAAGAAATCCTATCTTGAAAATAACCAGTGCAAAAAAGAACTCATGGAGTGGCTCAAGTACTAGAGTGTTGCCTACCTCTGACCTCAAACCTCAATACCACCAAAATAAAAATGAATAAAGAGTAAATTTCTTGGGCTGGGAAGGTGGCTCAGTGGTAGAGTGCTTGCCTTGCATGCCTGAGGCCCTGGGTTCGATTCCTCAGCACCACATAAGCAAAAAGAAAAAAAAAGCCGGGAGTGGAGCTGTGGCTCAAGTGGTAGAGTGCTAGCCTTGAGCTGAAGAGCTGAGGGACAGCGCCCAGGCCCAGAGTTTAGCCCCACGACTGGACCAAAAAAAAAAAAAAGAGTAAATTTCTTCTGTATAAAGAGTTCAATAATATAAAAATGACATGGAGATTTTATTACAGAGCTGGAAATATGATTCAAGTACCTGCCTAGGACATACTAATTCCTGGATCCAACCCCCAGCATTACAAATATGATGACAATAATAATAATAATAAATTGTATAATATATTAAAAGGCTAGATTATTTAACTAAGAGAATATAAACTGGGTAAAATGTTCTAAGTGAGGAAATACTTTAGACGCTTCACAAAGAAAAACTAATATCCACAAATAGTATTTTAATATGAGTTTCTGTGCTTAAAATAAGTTCTTCTAGTCACAGAAGTTACTTAAAATATTTCACACCTAAATTTCCACAATGTAAAATGTATAACTTGTTTTGGCCATACAGAAATGACTGGCTATATGCTAAATATTTATCCTCGTCATATCTTTAGGGAGCATGTATTTTGTACTGGTAATTTCCTTGTGAAATCAATCACGCTGGCCTGTGTCATTCCAGAGTCACCACGTGGACATATCCAAGAAAATTCACTCAAATCAAGCTGGCCTGGATTCCAGAGTACCACTTGGTTATCACAATGATTCGGCCAGGGTGGAGAAACAGAAGAGCAAGGATGAGGCCCTGCAGTAGCAGGCACCACTCTGACTAGAGGTTAGTTAAGCCCCAGGACTGTGGTTTTAGTGGCCTGTCTAACAAAGGTACAGTGTATGTGTTTGTATTGCCATTTGTTGGGAATATATTCTCATCTGAATTGACTACTGTCCTCCAAACCTTTTAGAAATGAAGTTTTAAGTGCAGCATGATATTAAACACTCACAATAATGATAGGGCTATTCATTGTTTTCCATAATGACATTTTTCTTCATTTATAGCTTTTGTGGCCCAAAATGTGTGTTGAGATTACTTCTATTTTTATGATAATGATGTTTTGATATCTCTACTAGAAGAGTGAACAAGATTCATGGCTTGAAAGGAGGTTCATAGTTGATATGTCTTGAAATATTTAAATGTGGCAGACAAGTAATCAAATGTAGGCTTCAACTATAATGGTTTCATTTATAGAGATGATGATCTGAACTTTTTCATTTCTGTAGAGAGATAAACAAGAGCAAATGGACTCATAGAGGAGTTGGTGACATTCAGTTAAGCTACCCAGACTAACTTCCATCTGGTAGAAATCAGGGATGAGTTAGCAAAAGAAATAAGAATTTTCTTTTGACAATATTGTAAACACACCAAACCAGCTCAATTTCTATTATACTTTATCTCTGAAACTTCATATTTAGTTTGCAGGAAAATTGAAACTGTAATTATTCTTAAGCATACTGTATGTTCCTTTTGCCTCCTTATTTGGTTTTGTAACCAGCACACTTTTTTCTCCAAGGACATGTAAAAGTCAAAATACTAGATATAAAGTCTCTGAAGTATTTCTGCTCCAAACCCGGTCTGTACAATCTGGATTCTTTCATGTAGTTAGCTTACTGGCTTCTGACATTCCTATAAAAATATCCCATAGAGCTTTTCTTATTACCTTTTCATTGACTCTCTGCGAGTGATAAAAATGAAATTCTGTAAAGGGCTTTGAAAACCATGCATATTGCAATTCCTCCACATTTCAAATACTAATCAAGTGTGACTATAAAAGAAACAACCACCGTAGTGAAAATTGCTGTAGCATGTTGAGACTCAAAGCCATTATTAATTCATTGCAAACTATTTTCTTTCTTTTGAGATTCTGGATCCTAAAAAAAAAAGTACCAGATGACACAATTCCTGAGATCAAAGTTTTTGTTTCAAGCTAAGAGAAACTTGTTATCTAATCTTGTGTGTGTGTGTGTGTGTGTGTGTGTGTGTGTGTGTGTGTGTGTCTGGAATAGTAGAGTGGCAGCCCAGCTCTGTTTCTTGCTGAATAGTGCAGAATATGTTACAGACTAGGAAAACCCCTGCTCTCAACGTATTTCTCATAGGCAATGGTTTTAAAAATAAAGACATAGAGGACCTGGGATTCAAGTAATGGTTCAAGGCAAATGGGATTTCCTAGCTTCACTCAAGAAAGTGAGAAGTTTCCTTTCTTGGGTTAATTTGCATATGTATTTGCTTAGAAATTATCCCTTATGCATATCTGTTTTTATTTGATTTCCCATCTGCAAATTCAATACATTGGAATCTTTTTGTTATGAATCATAATTATATGACAATTTCATATATACAATTTAATATATAAAATGCAAGAGTAGATTAAAGCATAAGTAAATGTTTTCAAATCTTATATAATATAGCATAGATGGCTTCATTTTTAAAGACTAATTGGATTCATACTTAACATATACCATGTCTGGTATAAGCAGCTCATCTCTGAACATGTAATTCGGTAGTCTCCTTTACGTTTGGGGTGGGCAAATGAAACCCTTTCTATGCTTTCTCCTCTTTACTTTTATCGTATTTCACATAAAAGAAACGTTGACATAAATTTTGTCTTGGAAAGACCTGGGCAAGTATACAAACCAGACTTAATGGGAAAAAATACTTCAAGGGAGATATATTTTTGACTAAATACTTCATAGGTGATGTTTCTGACTAGTACAATAAAGATCACAATAGAATACATTTATATGCAACTGATCAAAACAGGAACTAAGCACATAATGAACAAAGAACATCATGCATGAGAGTCTCAGCAAATCCACTGATTTCCACATTATCAAAGTAAGCTATGATTTCTACAGATATTTTAATGCCTCAAGAGAAATTTTTGTTTATTGTTTCCTCCAGTGAAGTAACAGAATCACTGTATGGATTTTTAAGTGCACAGACTACAAAATAAGAGTAATTGCCTATGTCATGTTAAAGCAGTTGGACAATTCAGTCACTGTTAGGATTGTCTGTTTATGTGTTCAGTTGCAGTGATCATGATTAAGAACCATTAAGATGAATAGCAGCATCCATCAGTTATCTTATTAGGTGCCTAGTGCTTTTCAATGCAGAGTCCTAGATACCATTTGAGAGGCTCACGAGCTTACTGGAACCATCAGTCTGACAAGTCCCTGATGGGTGATAAATTTGGCTACAATATCAGCTAACTTGTAAGATGGCTTCTTGGGAGCAAGAGTAGGACAAGAACTCACGTGTCTTGGTTCCTGGACTAGTGCATCCCTATCAGCAACATAAGTAATTCCCATTGGAAATCATCAACCATGACACAAATGTGCACTGTGTGTATCATGGGTAATGTGAAGAGCCCGGGGTGCAGTTATCTGTCTGGCTGTGCATAACTGATGATTTACATTTACAAATGATAACGGTCATATGTTATGACAGGTGCTGATCCTATACATGGGTTGTCCTAACGGCTTTAAGTGAAAGTATCATTGGTGGTGAAAAGGGAACATTTTAATGTGAAGCAATTGATTGCTATTTAAAAAAATCACTGGGCACCAGTGGCTCATGCCTGTAATCCCAACTACTTCTGAGGCAGAGATCTGAGGATCACAGGTCGAAGCCACTCCTGGCAGGAAAGTCCTTGGAACTCCTCTCTCTAATTAACTACCAGCAAACAGGAAATGGAGGTGTGACTTACAGTGGTACAGCTCTAGCCTTGAGTACAAAAAGCTCAATGCCAGCTCCCTGGCCCTGAATTCAAGCCCCACAACCAACCAGAAAAAAAAAATCATTCTATTGTGCTACTTTGCTATTAACCCATGCTTTGAATTGTGATTACTCTGAATATAGAGTTTTTACTATTCCCAAATATTCATATTTAGTAGCTTCTCTTGGGTTTATGATAGGCAAATGAAACATTTTGTGAGTAAGGTCTGTCTGTCTTTGTGTGTGTGTGTGTCTCTCTGTGTCTCTGTGTCTCTCTGTCTCTGTCTCTGTTTGTCTGTCTCTCTCCTCTTTCCTCTCTTCTCCTCTCCTCTTATAATATACTGTCTCTTTCTTTCTCTCTCTTTTTATGATTTCACTATGTGGCTCATCTAAGTATTGAATTCACAATCCTCCCTCTATCTTCTGAGTTCTGGTATTATAAACAAGCACCACCACACCTAACTTTCACTTGTTTTTTGTTGCTTAGACATTAGCCATTTCCAATTTTTTTATAATGAGAGTAGCACTTGTAGAACCTTTGTAGCAAATTCAAGACTAAAAAAAATAACCAAAAAATAACCTTTCTAAGCTTAATTAAAGTAGGGGTACTGATTGCCTGGTTGTGTTACTTCAATATACTCAAATTTATTCTTTCAAAAATATGATATAGATCCTTTACAAATATTTGGCTAATGATGTACTTACAGGAATTCTTTATCTGAGACATTCAGTGTAAACTACTAGGATTAACATGAAAGGCTGGGACCAAATTATGTAATGATATGATATTGCAGCCGGAAGAAGAAAGGGAGAATGAGAGAAAGAGAGAGAGGAAGGAAGGAAGGAAGGAAGGAAGGGAAGGAGGGAGGGAGAGAGAAAGGAGAGAAGAAAAGAATAGAAAAGAAAAAAACTTCAGGCAGTGCTGCCAACCTCTGTTTCTTTCAACATAAAGCTGATGAAAATATTTCACCAGATCTCATCAATAACCTTTGCAGTGGGTCCTTAATTTACTCATGTGGCTTGGTGTTTCTCACTTCATATTTCATAGACACTACCATTAATTCTGCATGTTATTTTGCCCATAAATAGCTAGGAGTACAGTTGTGTGAGAGCAGCATAAATAAGTGGAATAAGGGTAAAGTTCAGCCCTCTTGAGTATGAACTGAGATGGTTGTGTTTAAATTTTTGGTTCTCCCACTTGCTAACTCTGTATCAGAAATAACTTGTCAAACTCCCTATGTTATTATTTATCATAATGAGTCAGTAAGAAGAGTGCTATCTATATTAAAGCACTTTTGAAGAGTACATTAGATTAAATAGGTGAAATTAATCTAGCACATGATAAAGTTTAATTCATTCAATGCGATAGTAATGTAATAAATCATTACAAGTAGATTGCTAAGGAAATCAACTCTAGTGTAGGAAAACTCCCTACCATATCTATACCAAATTTTGGTTATGACTACATGATGCGGTGGATTTGTAATTTTTGTAGTTTTTGAGTCTCTGTCTGCATTTAATTTTTGAGAACTCTGTCCTTTGGGGACACTGATGCCCCTTGTGAAGCTATGGACCTGGAAAGAGATGAAAAACTTTTTGGTAATGTCATTAATTCCTAAGTTTAAAGAAAACTCCAATTATGGGTGATGGAGTCCTCTGACACATTCTTGCCCTTTTTTACCTCAGCAGCAATAAATTAAGGAGAAAATAGGTCTTCACTGATAATCAGCTCAGGAGTTATTTTTAGTGGGCAAATATGTTCATTGGAAAAGTTTGCATTAAGCTCCTGGTTACACATTCAGTTCCCTGGGTTGATTTGCACATGGGAGGTTGATTGGGAGAATTGCTGTCAGGAAAAACATCTGAAAAACAGAAGCAGGTCTAGGCAGGGCTGGGCAAATAATGAATCAAGATATAATAGTCACTGCCAATACTTCCACTAAGTCTGCAGAGAACTAAGGAATTTGAGGACAGACCTCTATCTATACAGATCCCTGCATAAGCCAATTACTGGATACAACTGCACCTGAGACCAGACTGTGACTGTAGGCATGGCGTCTTTTTTCAGCCAAGCACAACATACTTCAGAATAAGAGGATGATTATTTAGATATGAAGAGCAAATGTTTATTATATATGAGTCATCCATTAACATCTGATACTTTGACTGACCAACTAGAAAGGGAGTTTCTTTTTTCTCCTTATCTATCCCTCTAGGAACTGGAATCTTGGCCAGAGAGTTTACCTACTTAAACATGCCTGTGTTACATACCAAAGTATTCTCAATTGAGCAAATTTTATACTCCTCCCCCCAATTCCATGTGAAGCCTCAACTCTGTTCCTTAAATTATGTTTAATCCTTAGACTAAATCTGCCACCACTTATGCTTCACACATTAGTCTAGTCGACTGGTGAGAGGAACCTTGTTTCAGAAAACAAATACAAGTTCTGCAAGTTCTAGTCCCATCTCTGCCAAAACTTAAATGGGTGTCTTTTCACAAAGTATGCTAGAGCTTTACTTCCCTTTCCAAACTCAAAAGTAGTCTTCTTGCCTCCGAAACATTGTGAATGTTTCTGATTCAGAGCCTAGTTGATTTCACAATGCATTGACATTGCTTGACTTGTTCCATTTCTTTCTAAGTAAGATGAACATACACTTGCTTCATTGAGCCTAGGCTCTTACTGGTTTTTGTCTATTAAACAGGTGAGAGGAGACAAACTCTGTAGGAAAGCTCTTCATTCAGGGCAAGGTAGAAGCTAGAGTATAAGGAATGGACAGGAACAAATGTTAAAAAGTGTGCATACTGAAATGTCATTATTATCATGAAACATTGTTTATCAGTGCTATTATAAAAGGTGCTCTAAATCAAATAAATACTTTTAAAGACTAGATAATTTTTTAAAAAATAAGTAATTACTTATTAATTAAAATATTGTATAATTTAAAACTGGGAACCAAAAGATCTAGTATATCTTGAATTCTATTCTTCGTATTATATGGTAGTTTTATTTTTATTTTTATTCATCTCTAATTGTTTAATTAGAGAGTTTATATACAGCTGTAGGATACAGTGTGATATTTCAATTAACATTTATACGATATACTGATCAAATCAGGATAATTAGATTTCTCATATCTTTATGCTCTATTTTTAGAACTTTCAAACTCTTCTATTCTTGTTTTCCATACAAGTATTATTTCATTTTGTTCTGTTTAATGTTAAAGCAAAGTTTTCATATATAGACAAAATAACAACATCAATCGAATTCTCCTAATATTTATAGGTAATTCTCTCTGAGTTTGAAAAATACTGACCCCCTAAAGTAAAATATTATAAGATTGCTCTTCAATTCATCCCAACCCTGTTAAATGTTTTAGAATATGCTGGAAGGAAAACCACGGTCATTCTCTTCTTTGAACAATTCTGAAATATCATTCTCTATTAGGCAGTTGTGTGAGCACTGACAACCTTGCCCCTCTTCTTCTCTAGAGATTAATTTATTTCCTGCAGTGCTTGCTCTTCATGAAAAAAAATGCCACTCATCAGCCTTCACCAATGGGAGATCTTATCGCAGAATGTTAATTATAAAAGCAACACCAGGCATTGAATTGAAAGGAAGAGCTAGTACTCTAGACAAGAAAACCCTTACTTTCCCTTTCCAATCTATCTGCTCATCATTCTGTGGCTTCATGGAACCATTAGGTTTAAGGAAAATATTCTACAAAATGACAAGGGACTGTGGAAAATATTCAGGCTTTGCAACCAGATAGACCCAGGATTGAATGCTAAACTCAAAGATGGTCCCATTTCATTTGAGCTTGCTTTCTAGTCTTTAAACATAGAATAAAAAAATGCTTACCTGGCATGAAAGTTTTTGTGCATTAAAAAATCATTTAATGTGCATAATGCACTCAAAGTATGTTAAAAAAAATCCATTCTTGGGGGAATCTGTCTCCTACAGAAGGGTTGGGCAGGCTATGGCCTATGAATCAGATCTGATCCATTGCTTGTTTTTGCATAGCATAGGTACTATAAATGTTTTCTTTTTACATTATAAGTGGTTTAAAATGTAGAAAGTAGCATAAGTGAGAAGTGAAGAACATGAAGTTTGAATGTTAATTTCTGCACATAAAGCCTTATTTAGACACAGACATATTCAACATTTATTTACATGTTGTCAGTGATGACTTCAGTTCCATATTGACCAAGTTGCATAGTTTTGATATTTGCTATTCGGCACTTTACAGAAAAATTTACAAACCTGTACTCCAGAGAATGATTCAGAGATTCTTTGGAATGCCAGAATCTTTCTCAGCCTGGTCTTCTGTTGATTCCAGTGTAAGAGGCCTATGAAACAGATTTGTTTTTGTGCCAGTCCTGGGGATTGAATTCAAGGCTTGGGCTCTGTCCCTTAGCTTTTTTCCTCAAGGCTAGCACTCTACCACTGACCCACAGACCCACATCCAGTATTTTGTTGATTAATTTGAGATAAGAATCTCATGAACTTTCTTGCCCAGATTGGCTTTGAACCATGATTCTTAGTGCTCAGCTTCTTGAGTAGCCAGGATTACAGGCTCAGATTTTACAAAGTAATTAAGTATAAGAATTGAGAGAAACTTCTCTCATATTTTCACTCATTCATCACTACACTATTAGTGAGTCCACATCTCTAAATAACATGTAAGATGTGATCGTTTCTGTTCTATGACCACTACTATCTAGTTAGTCTCAGCTGTCTGTTTCTATCAGACACGTCTCGTCAGGATTATGGGGGCTTTCTAACTAATCTGTCTGCTTCTGTCCTTGTGGCTGAGTGTCCATTCTTAACGTAATAGCCAGAGGCAACGTGCTGAAACCTCACTCTGCTAAGACCTCTGTGTGCTGAGTTCCTAAACATGGAATGCCCCTCCTGACAGTCCTCAGAGACCTCCGTTTCTCCCCCTTTCCCACGGCCCTGGCAACACTGGCATCCTGTTTTCTAAAACCTCAAAAGGAAGATCACGTAGGTCTCACAAAGATTATTTTCTCTCTGTCGCTTAGTCTTTTCCCCAGAAATCCTAATGGCCTCCTTTCAATAAAGGTATTCCTTACGAAACCACCTTATCTGAAATTATAACCCACTTATCTGGAACTGCCTATCCAATTTCCAATACCTAATTGTGTACTTCCTTTCAAAAAATTTTATTGCCCATTTTTCTACCCACAGGGATGTTAAAAACACAATTTTTTTACCAGTGTGGTCTATTTTTAGATTCTAGAAAAAATATCTGGCTCTTAGGAATTCCTTAATAAATATTTATTGAATAAGAAAATATAAACTCCAGACTCTCGTTCTGTATTTGACAAATAATTTATGGCACTTCTCAAAATTTTTCTATATGCAAAAACAATCATAGATAGGTGAGTGTGTGTGTGTGTGTGTGTGTGTATTGCCCTCTCTGGATAAACTATGGAATACTACTTAATTATTGCTAATGAGAGAGAATAGAGTGACTATTACCATATTTCATTTGCTTGTTCATTCTCAGACTTAATTACAAAAGATACCAATGAAAGAAATTCGACAACTGGGCACAGATATGAGGATATGGATCAAAATATAGTTGAAAACGTTGAATCAAGAGATTCCTTGGGTTGTTCAGAGAGGCTGTAGCCTCAATGCTTGTTAAGGAAGTGGATAGTTTGTTGAAGGTTTTGCTGCTCACAATTGGAGTCTGGCACTCCATATTCCCAAAAGGGCAAGTGAAATGTGAATAGATTTGATTTAAATTAAAGTTTAGGAAACATCAACTTAGCAAGAGAATGTAAATCAGGTTGAGATATGCTTGAATTTGAGTCCTGTAACATATGAAGAAATGGAGATTTTTCTTCCACTTCTATCTTCTCATTCAAAGAATTGCCCATCTGATTTTATGCTTCTAGCTTCATTTTTAAAAACTGAATAACAAGTGTTCTAACATTTTCAGTTTTTATATTTATTCTTCTAAGGATGTGTGGGTTTTGTTTGTTTCGATTGTCATAGAACTTAGTCTCTGTGACTCCAAATTCCTCAGTTCATCTCATGTTCTGGTGAAGTAAGGAGACTGGGTCTATGATTCCCTAGATAATTGGCCCTTGATTTCCCCTAATTGTTTCCCTAGATGGTTTGCTTTTCTATTAGGCTTAAGTGTCCTAATCTGGTTTGCTTTGCTCCTGTATAACACTTGTGTTAGGTTTGATTCCATGCACATGTGTGGTTTTGGCCTATCTAAGCTTTGTGCTAGCTGCACTTGGGCTGCTGGTCTCAGAGATCAGCAGTCCTCCCGCTTTCACTGAAGACTCATAATTTGACATTTTAAGGGGTGGCTTCTCTGTTTCTAGAGACTGAATTCCCTTACAACACTATTCAGTGAGTATTCAATGCAATGTAAGAAATATCACTTGCACGTAAATTTGTCTTCTTCGCCAAAAGAATGAGTAATGACTGATCCCAGATAAAGGTTTGGCTAATTTGGATTTTAAAACTGAAATAACTATAAGGAAAAAAATTCCTGCATATTCTTCAAAGTTAAATCAATCACAGAGTTTCTATTTACTGTGAAATCCATGGTTCTGTTGACTAGCACTGGCCACTAAAGCAGCAATAGTATTTGGAAGATTTCTGTAGCAGTTTAGAAAATTGGGCTAGTTGAGACAGGTGAAGTCACTTATCTAGCCTCTTCTAAATTAATTGGATTAAATCCTATTATTCCATTTTGAGATAATTATTCAGATTTTTTTCACCTCCCACTTTTTGCCTGACTGTATACTATCTTAAATCAGTTTATTGACAAGGGAGAGTGTGAGTAATAACTGTCAAGATGATGGATTGAACTCTCCAACTACAGGCTTATAATAATTTTATGTGAATATGAGATAGTAATGACAGGTAATATCTCTTTAGCACTTTATGTTTTACAATGTACTTTGCAAATCCTTTTTTTCATTTGATAGTTCCATAGCTCTATGAATCTGCAATTTTTATCAAGTTGTTCAATAATAAGGGATAAAATCCATAGACTCTAGGACACAGCCAGTGAGTTGTAGAGTTAGGGCTCAGACCTAGACCTTCAGATCCAGTACTTTGTATTATAATACATCTATTTTATTTTTCCTTATCCCCCTCCACCACAAAAAAGCAACACTGTGAGTGAGAAATGTTGTTATTTCCTTTTACAGATAATATCTCAAAGATAGAAAGTCATAGAAGTAGAAATTATATCTGGACATATTTCCTAAAAACCGTATGTTGTATTATCTATAATGTATATTCTATAATAGTTTTGCTATTTGTGATATAAGAAATGTCTAACTATCTAAATGCATCCATTGTGGAAAGGAGTGGATCATGGGAAGAGAGAATAAAATCAAAATTCAAGAGAACAGGGTGCTTAGTTAGCATTGAGAGATATTGAAATTTTTAAAAAGAAAAGAAAAGGAAAAGAAAGTTTATTTCATAATTCCTGGAGAAGTCCTATTTCTACCTATTTTGATGTCATCTTTCTTCTTCCTATGAACTCAGAAGTCACAAGACTGAACATTTCGTATTTCACTGATACTATAAAAATAAAGAACAGGTGATGAGGCAGTTTTAGGTTCTTTATTTCAACCCATTTAGGCATCATTATCCCTTTATCTGTCCTGAATTTTATAATAATGACATCCATTGATTAAGTAGCTTCCTTTAGATCATCTAACTACTAGTAATAGAAAAAGAATTCAAAAAAGTGGGGGGATAGAAGAATAACAAAAAGAAATAAGTGAGAGAAAAAGGACGAGAGAAAGAAAGAAATGAGAGAAAGGAGCAGGAGCAAAGAAAGAAGAGGAAGCAAAAGAAGTCAGTTATAGTGTAATGACTACTCAGCAGCAAATCCATACAGGTGTAGTGAGTAGGTTTAGAGGCTAGCACTTAACAGACCTCTAGTACAATCAAAGGATAAGATTTCTGGCTTTCCATGCCACTTGACGAGAGTAATGCTTGCTCATTTGGCTTTTTATCTACTCATGCGTTGTGCTTTAAAAAAGACATAATGGAAAGAAAGAAAATGTCCTGTATGAAAATCCAGAACTTCTTTTTACTTTTCTTCAAATTTGGTAGGATGTTGTATTAATGTCATAGTGGCGTGTATTTTAATTAGCAGCTTTCAGCAGTACAGATGATACTTGAAGCCTATTGGTTTTTTTGTCAGACTGACATTTAGAGATGCCCTTCTACTCGATAGTCATTAGTATTCCCCCAGGATTGTATTCTATTCCACATGCCTAGTGCCAGGTCCAAAGAATGTTGGCTATGGAGTCAACCATTTATGGATCACAATCAGATCTGGACTCCCACCAGCTGTGTGATTGGTAGACATGACAGAACTTCATTGTGACCTTATCTTTTATTACCTATAAAATAGGATAATATAAGGATAAACTAAAATGGATAGAAAAGCATTTTTCAACAACACTTTAGAAATTCCAAGTGTTGTTATCTCCTAGCCTGGTGTATAGAAGCATCTATCCTTTGTCTGAAGAATTTACATCTCTTCCTTTTATTTTATTTTATTATTTTTGGCTTTTTTGTTTTACTCCAAATTATTTCTCAAAAGACATATATGTTAAAATTTTATAAACAATATTGCATAGCAAGAAGTTTCCTTTGTGGTTGTTTCTAGTACATACTTCTGATGGGCTTCTCTCTTTTTTCTTTACTTATAGAAATCTTCAAACATGGAAAAACATCAAAAATAACAAGATACGATGGAAGCCACTTGGGCAGTGAACATAAATGTTGCAATGGGAAAGGAAGTTCAGGCTCCTAACTGAAAAACAACTGTTTCCCAGTGGAACTCCAGGAGAATTTGGCTGGGCACTGCAAAGGAGAAAACAATCTTGAAAGTTTTAACAGCTAAAACTCAAAGAGAATACTGTGATAAGGAACTCATACTTTGTATTCTGTTATACCAAAATCTGCATGAACTGTTTCATTGTAAGCACATATTTACTGTGCACATTGTTGTGACTATTTCTTTTATTTTCTCGTGTGTGTGTGGGGGGGGGAGGCTTGAGCTTTTTTGCTCAAAACTAGCACTCTACTACTTGAGACACATCTCTACTTCCAGCTTTTGAGTAGTTAATTGGAGAAAAGAATCTCAGTGCCTTTCCTACCTGGGCTGGCTTTAAACTACAATTCTCAGATCTCAGCCTTCTGAGTAGTTAGGATTGCAGGTATGAGCCGCTGCCATCTGGCTCTTGTAGCTATTTCTATTTCTAGCTTAATTGTTTATGCTATTGCAAACTATTTAATACTTCAATTATTGAGTAGAACTATTATAAAAGCTCACCAAATAATTCCACTTCATTCTAAAATTAGTTTTGCCACTTTTCTAATGTTACCACCATTTCTATGAGACTAATTCAAAGAAAAATAATTATATCTACAAATCAAATATAACCAGGTTATATCTTTGATTTCCTGTGAACTGTGGAAATTAGTTTAACTTCACATTTTGAGTCTGTTTTATAAATGCACTATAAAATAAATGTGTTCAAGTCTCAACAGGCAAAAAATTTTGAAATTTTTCATAACTTCTCCCTCAATATCCTAAGAACTAGAGTTTTGACTAAAATACTACTGAAGTTGTGATACTATGCTTTGTTCTTTTATGTACTACGTTCTAGATGATCCTTTAGATAGATGTTTATTAGAATTATAACAAAATGATCTAATTAATAGTAATATTTGATGAAAAGAAAAAAGATATTAGAATTATAAGATATAATAAACTTAGTTGATTGGTTCTTATAAAATACTAGAATACCATTGATTCTTACACAAAAATTACTTCAAAGGTTATCACATTTTTATAATTTATCTTGTTAAATATTAAGGATACAGAAATATTACTTTGTCTCTAAAAGTTGAAGAAACAGAATTTAACTGGTTAAGTTACACTGGAATTTAATGATAAGACTTAAATTTTGTTCCTAGGTCATACTTTTATTTTTTACAAAAATAGGCTCTGTCGCTGTTGTTTTTAATGTCCTATGTGATTATTTTGTTTCTTTTGTTTGCTCTTCCCCCATGGTATAACCCGTGTTGTCACTGTATTTGATTCTGGTGCCCTGCATCTTGTATAAACATTTTTCTAATTTGGAGAGGGGGAGAGAAATAACAAAATGCTGAAACAAGGATAAAGGTTGACGCATTGTCAATGAGATGTACAAGACACTATGTTGAAAATGAACTTTACAATTTCGGGTGTGGAGGGATTGGGGAGGGGAGGGATGGTAAGGGAAAAACAAAGGAGTCAGTAACAATGCTCATAGGAAATATACTCATTACCTTACTCATGTAACTGTAATCCCTCTGTACAGTATCTTTAAAATAAACATATATATATAAATAAGCTCTAGTTTTACAATTAATTACATTGTGTGGAAGACTTATTTGATGATTTAGCACCAGCTTCTAAAGATAATAAATTTTGAGTCAAACTATCAACAAATAAAAACAATTATAGCTAGCAACCTTTCATACAATATTCATTTGTAATATCGTATACTTCATTTTATTTCTTTCTATTTTAGTGATGAGTCCTGATTTCCAATGCTGTACCGGTTGTTTTGTGATTTGATTGCAGTAATATCATTTACTATTCTGAAATTTTATAAAGTGATTTTATTTTTATTTATTTTGCCACATAAACAAAAACACAATTTTTGTTTATGTCCATATCGGATTTTTGAACAACACAAAGAATCTTGACAACCTTCATAAGGTATACCATTGATACTGTTAAGCCCATAGAATTGGGTGTTTTTCAAGAAACATGAGGATGCCTTATATTCCTATTTTTCTATTTATTGAGAGTGATTTAACTTTCTACTTTTAGAAGACAAGTCTCTGGTTAGAAAAATAAAGAGCATCCATATCTTGTTGTGGTTATATATTAACAGTTTTTCTGTTGGAAATCATGTATTTCTTTTTTTTAATTTAATTTGTGAACATACTGTACAGAGGGGTTACAATTACATGGGCAGGATAATGCATACATTTCTTACCAAGCATTGCAGCCTCCTCCTTTGTTTACCCTTCACATCCCTTCCCAGCCTCCCCCCTCCCCCCCCATCTACCCCCCCCCCCCGGCACCGACATTGTAAAGCTCGTTTTCGACAGAAATCATGTATTTCTAAATTAATATTACTCCTTTTATATATAGTACTCCCAGTTGTCTTAGCAGTAAAAGTGTAGTAACTTTCAAGCTCACCTACAGAAGACTGTTTTGAAATTGAAAATAAATTTGCTAATACTTGTCCATGTATTTGTGTTTGTATTTGTACTTGTCCATGTCTGGTATTTTGTCAGATATGACTATGCAGAAACTATCTCCTTATAACAACTAAGTTAAAATATTTTAGCTAGAGTAAAAATTTATTTTTCATTACTAAAGAGGAGGCTGCTTAATATTGAAGAAGAAGAGAGTGGTATCTTTTCTGCCTACCCCACCCCCATGAATCTGCAATGTTGGGCTAATCACAATGACAAAATTTGACAGCATAGATATTCTGCACAGACAGGTGCCAAGATTATCAGTTATAAGTGCTATTAATTAATAATGCTGCTTTCTTTGTAATTGGATCAATCAGGCAATTTTATACATGGCAGTAGAAAGGAAGTGAAAGGTACCGAGAAATATGATTCTTTGAGAAGCAATGAATATGCTCTTAGAGACAATGCAACAGCAATATGCACAAGACAATATGTTGGGAATGATTTGTACAACTTGGGAGTGGGAAGGAAAGTAGGAGAAAAATGAGGGAATGGGTAACAAGTTTGACAAGAAATGTACTTGTTACCTCACTTATGGAATTGTAACCCCTCTGTATATCACCTTGACAAAAAATAATTTATTCTAAAAAAATCTGTTCTAATTTCAGAGTCAACGTTATATGGCTTTTCAATGTATATTCAAAGGTTTATCATTCATGTTGCTGGGAAATGGAAGAGAAAAAGTCAAAAATTTGGGAAGAACTCGTATTAGAGTATAAATTTATCTTAATAAGCTAGAATATCGAAAATAGTATATCCAATAGTATGAAAATTTTCTTTCCATTTTCCTATCAAAGTATTTCCAAGATCTTACCACATTTTCTAACTTCCACTTCTACTGTGGTTCAAGTTCCAGTCATGTCATTTTGTCTATTTTATAACCCTGAAAGCATTCTCTCTATTCCTGTCCTGGCCACCTACCAAGCTATTCTTACTATGATAACCATTAATACTTTTATTGTTATTGTAAAAGTGATATACAGAAGGGTGACAGTTACATAAGTCACCTAAAGAGTACATTTGTTGCCGGGCGCTGGTGGCTCACGCCTGTAATCCTAGCTACTCAGGAGGCTGAGATTTGAGGATCGTGGTTCAAAGCCAGCCCGGGCAGGAGAGACCGTGAGACTCCTATCTCCAATAAACCACTAGAAAACCGGAAGTGGCGCTGTAGCTCAAGTGGTAGAGTGCTAGCCTTGAGCTGAAGAGCTGAGGGACAGTGCCCAGGCCCAGAGTTCAAGCCCCACCGCCGACAAAAAAAAAAAAAAAAGAGTACATTTGTTTTGAACAATGTTATCCCTTCCTTCCCTTCTCCCTTCCCTCCCTCCCAGTTTTTTTCCTCCTGTCCCTACCCACAAGTTGTATAGTTAGCTTTCAACAAGGCGTATAGTATCACTACGTATTTGTTCACTCTTTGTCCCACCATTACTGTTTTCCTATTACTCTGCCCAAAACAGGTAAATGAACAAACAAGACAAAAGGAAGACAAAAACAACAACAAAGGAAAAAACCCTCTTCTTTCTATATCTTAGAGTTCATTTCAATAAATATTATTTTATATGATCAGACACACATAGCTATTGTGCCTTTATGATCACCTCCCAAGAGTACCCTCCTTTGGTCTCATTCTGTGAATGTCTAGTGGGTATGTGGCCAAAAGGGAGCTCTATTACACTGTTGGTGGGAATGTAAACTTGTTCAGCCATTCTGGAAAACAGTATGAAGGTTCCTTAAAAGACTAAACATAGAGCTTCCCTATGACCCAGAAATTACACTCTTGGTCATTTATCCAATAGATCACAAACCAGGCTACACTAAAGCTACCAGCACAATCATGTTCATTGCACTATTGTTTACCATACCTAAGATTAGTGAATCAACCCAGGTGCACCTCAGTGGACGATAGAATCAAGAAAATGTGCTATATGTACACAAATAATTCTACTCATCTATCATAAAGAATTATATTTACCATTTGTAAAAAAATGGAAAGACTTAGAAAAAATATGTTAAGCAAAGCAAGCCAGACCCAAAGAAACAACTTGCATTTTTTTTCCTCATTTGTGGTAACTAGAATGTGCCTACAAATATACAAGTAAAAACCCTGGGTGGTAAAAGAAAACAAAAGTATACTGGGACACAATAAATTACACAGGTCTCTAGGCATTCACAGAGTGAGGCCATTCATTCTTACTGAATCATTTCATGAAAAGATGCCACAATTGCTTCCCAACTCACTCAGAGTAAAAGCCCCAATTCCTAAAATGATCTAAGTAATTCTACACAAGTATTCCATTTACCTATCCAGCCTCTTCTCACTCACTTTGCTAATATCTCAGTGGGCTTTCTATGGTTCTCTAAATACACTCAAGCCCACCTTGCTTCAAGACCTTCGCATTTGCTGCTCTCTCTGCTTAGAAGTTGGCTTTTTCATTTTGTCTCCATGACAGTACTTACTCGCTCTGTTCAGGGTTTATTGGAGTTACCTTCTCACTCCAGCCTTCACTGGCCACCCCTTCTCAAATTGTAACCTAAATCCCTTCTGGGCCTTCTGTCTCCTTCCCTATTTTAGTTTTCAGGACAATTGATTCTATTGACCATATTCCATAGCTCACATGTCTAGTTTATTTTTATCTTACCTACAGAAGAATGGAAACTCCATGGAAACAGGGATTTCTGCTTGGTTTGTTCACCAAGCCTAAGCATTTAGAGGAGTGTCTGACACATGTTCGTTGCTCAGTGTATATTTGCTGGATGAACTGATAAAAGTTAAGATCATGAGAACTCAGGTCAGACTACTTTGGTTTGAGTTCTGGTTCATAGCAGGTACACGAAGTGTGGTAATGCTACCTCTAAACCCCAAAATGGCCCAAGTAGTGTGCTGAACGTTTCCATGGAAAGCCAAGCGGGGTAAAGACAATCTTCCAAATATTGCTGTCCTTCCAATGCTTGTGTTTAAATGCGATACAGTAATATCAAAAGGTGAGAGCCTTAGGAATTGTAAATCATTCATCATATGACCTTCCCATTCATGAATGCTTTCCTGCCCACATAACGGAAGTCGTATGGCTCACACTCTTCCTTGGTCGTATGTCTACACCAGGGAGCATCACCTTTGAGTAGAGCCAGCCGCAGCCAGACACAAAATCTTCTGGCACCTGGATCTCACCTGGCTCAAAATTTAAATTGATAAGAATAAGTTCCTCATTTATAAATTACCCAGTGCCGTATCTTTTGCTATAGCAGCCGGGAGTGACATGAGACCGTATGATACATTGTCCTTCTTAAGGGAGGCAAGTTAGCCATCCCCAGATCAATGGAACACCAGATACTTGGCCCACATTGCGACATTCTGGGATCTCTACAGAACTGATCTTACATGCCTTGGAGTACATGGATCTCATCAGAGAACCTACCTTCCTTTACACCATGGCAAAATAATAAAATATTGTCCATAGCTTATACTAACATGATATTTCCAGGTGACCCTTATTTCTTGGAGTGTCTTGTGGCAGAAAGCAGGAGCAGTCAGCATTTCTCTGCAGTAAAGCTGACCTAAGAATTGGTTTTCATCCTTCTTGTACATATTAAAAGTAAGGTAGGTAGTGTATCAGAGTCTACAATTAAAAAACATTGTGCTTATAATTAAGGTTACTATATGGCTATGACCATTGTTCTCTATCATATTATACTAAATTTCCGTGGGGAACAAATTGCTAAATGTAATGGAAATAAGACAGACTACAACTTCCACACTGAAGGTAGCACTGACTTATGTCAATACCACTAGGATATGATATTGCTTTGTTTATGTCTCAGCCAGAGGTAAGTGAATGTAATTTCAGAGGCTTCACCTCAGCCTTACTTACTATAATTGAGTACTAAAAACCCATACAAAACTACTAAAAATCACCAGCACAATCATTTTAAAAGCCCAAACCCAGAAGATCATGATTTTGTGTGTCATCTTTGTGCAGGAGCCATGTTAATCTGTGTATTATTCCAATGTTAGTGTGTGTGCTGCTCAAGCAAGCATGCATCTATATGACTTTGAAGGACAGGCAACATTCCTTACGTAAAAAAGAAGTGAGGGTACTGCTTGCAATTGAATTGGTAGTGACTGTGGAATGGAGGACACACTGGACACACCAGAGGACACACACCCCACTTCCAAGGTATTTACAAACATGGATTTAACCACCAAGCTTCCTACCACAATAGTAATTTCAGACTAGAACTTACTCCTTGAGCTGTGAATGGTGGTACACGCTTTGGAGGCTGTGGCAGGAATATTGTGAGTTCAGGTCAGTTTAAGCTACATAGTGAGACCATTAATTAATTAATAGTTAAGTCCTGTGTAAAAGCTTGAGAAGAGATTGTGGATAGGATTCTAAGGGTCCTAAAAGATAAAATATATCAGCAGTGTTGTATTTTATTTATCATTATATACATCCATGCTTTGTATATGTGAGTATTTTCCTAACAAATAAGGAAAAAAAGAGCATCAGGAAACATTTTTTTTTGTCAGTCATGGGGCTTGAACTCTGAGCCTGAGTGCTGTCCCTCAGCTCTTCAGCTCAAGGCAAGCGCTCTACCACTTGAGCCACAGTGCCACTTTTGGTTTTCTGGTGATTAATTGGAGATAAAGAGTTTCAGGGCCTTTTCTGCCCAGGCTGGCTTTGAACCTTGATCCTCAGATCTCAGCCTCCTGAGTAGCTAGGAAACATTTGTATTTGACCTGCCAACAGAGTGAGCAGATATTCAGCAAGCCTCCCTCAATATCTGCTCTAGCATCCCCAGCATGCACTTACTTTATAACATGAAATATTTTCACACGTGTACTCTTGCTCTGCTATCTTGCTGGATGTGTTTTTCTGTGAATGATCTTATAAACATCTTTTTTATTTTTATCCTATGTGCTAATAAAAGATAAAAAGTACTACTTTTCATGTTCTTAAAGATACATGAAATCCTTGTGTTGACAATAAATGCTTTCTGCATTGTGTGACAACCTTATCTTTTGTTGTATTCTGAAGTGAAAGCTAAACCTTTTAGTCTGCATGATCAAAGTACTTAAAGTACTAGTGTATATCATATATGTATAATTTTATATATAAACCTGACATTTAATACCTTTTTTTTCCTTTTGTGCACTCTGAGGAACCACAAGCTTGGTTTGAATATTTCCTATGCATAAAAAATATAAGAATAGATCTACTCCTCCTGCAGATTAGTAGCAAAACTATTCAAAAATATTTATAAGTGTTCATGTCCTTGACAAAACTATTAACATCCAATTAGAAAATGTTTGCTAGATTAAGTCCTTCCTCTCCTTACAAAAATTAATTTGTGTAGAATACTGACTTCTACTTTGAAACGATGGTTAAATAAAGGTATACACATGAATTTCTTATTTGAATCCTAAAACTTTCAAGTATAAATTAAGTGTATCAGACCTTGTGAAAAATAGGTTTCCCTTATAAAAAAGGAATTGAACCTTATATTTTATTTTAATTGTGACTTGTCCTTGAAAGTTATCCTTGTAGCCAGGTACCAGTGACTCATGCCTATAATCTTAGCTACGCAGGAGGCTGAGATCTGAGGACTGAGATTTAAAGCTAGCCCAGGTAGGAAAATTCATGAGATATTTTATCTCTAATTAACTGCCAAAAACAGATGGAAATTAAGCTGCAGCTCAAGTAGTAGAGCACTAACTTTGAGTACAATATCTGAAGGACAGTGTCCAAGCTTTGAGTTCAAGCTTCAGGTTAGGCACCAAAAAAAAAAAAGGAGGAGGAGAAGGAAGGGGAGGGGGAGAGGGGAAGAAAGGGGGAGGCAGGAGAGGAGGGAGGAGGAGGAGGAGGAGGAAGAAGAGAAGGAGGAGGAAGAAAAGGAAGAGGAAGAAGAAATACTATACTTTGTATCTACAAGGGGTTGTTTTTCACACTCCCTGAGATGGTCAAATGTCTTGTCTCTTTTCTAAAATCACAAATTATTTGTGGACAACCTATGCGGTCTTCTGTAAATATTCTTTAAATGATTCTTTTATATTTTTAGCATGTTAAATTTTGATTAGAATTGTTCTTGTTTGTCTAGGATGATGAGATGCAGCACTAGGTTATTTATTTGAAACCTGTCTGGTTATTTAAATAATGAAGAGTGTCTGCTTGTCTTTTCGGCAAAACGGTTGTACTCTCCCAATCTCTGTATGCCCTCAGGCTTCTGCCTTGACCAAATGCAGTCCACAGACAGTGTTCCATGGTCTCTCATTCCGGAGAAGACGGGAAGGGAAGGGAGGCAGACGGGCCTTATAGAGTAGTAGAAATTCTCTGGATCTGGCTTGTTGTGACCAGGTTCTGTGAAGACGTTCCTCGGGTGCGAAGTACCAGTCTCTAAGCACAGCTAATGAGTAAGAAAATAACTTTTTGTCTCTTGAAGTCCAACCTTTGCCCTTCTCGGGGATTCCAGGGAATTTTTCCCTTTTTCATCTAAGGCCTTGAGTTGAATGATTCTTTTCAGATAGTGAAAGGAAAGACACTCCTGACCAGACAGTGTTACACTCTAACTGGCAATGAACTAAGGATGCTGGGTATAACCAGCGCCATCTTGGCCACGCGGTGGATGATAAGGAATTGGGTTTACCTTGTCTTCATGGCAGAGGCAGGGAAGTTCCTCGCTCAGGTGATGGGCGTGCCTGAATTCCTAGACACAGGAGCGGGGACTTGGTTACTGGACTGTCAGTCTTATGCTTTGAACTCAGGAGAGTCAGTTTCCTGGGACCCTGGACTCTCCCCCTATGTAAGCCCAGAGAAGCTCAGGCATGGTAACATCATGTCTCATGCCTTGTGTCTCGGGACTCCTGGCTCTTCTCCAGTCACTTATGCTGTCCCCCTTCAACTCTCCATTGGAGTTGACCTGGTTTCTTGGTATTGTTTTTCTGCTCTTTCTTTCCTCTCTGGCTCTCATGGCTCAATTTCCTAACGGTGTTAAGTGTATTTGAGGGGCTGCAGGTCTTTGGGACAGGAGTCCCCCTGCAGACACCGGCTCTCAGACTTCCAATTCGACCTCTCAAAATGTGGCTTCTCTGTTTCTCGCGACTGAGTTCCTGTACAACAGCAGTATCCTACGTCTATAACGTCTTTACCCATTCCACATGGGCTAAGTAGCAGTTGGAGATGGGCGGCCTGTCTTTCTGTAAGCACAGTTTAGTAAGAAAATATTTTTCCTCTTTTGTAGGCCATGCTTCGCCCTTCTCAGGGATACCAATGAATTTTTTTTTCCTTTTCCACCTAGGCCTTGAGTTGAATGTTTCTTTTTTAGAGTGAAAGAGAAGACACTCTTGACAGACTATGTTGTATTCTAGCAGCAACCTACATCTTTAATTTTCTTGCAATAAAGACCCACACCCACATGCTATTTTCTTCCTAGCAGCCTCCTGCCAATATCCTTTGTCTTGGGACAAGAAGCCAGAATGTTTTTACACATCCACAGGTCAAAGGCAATGTGTGGGGACTTTAGGCGGTCCACATAGTCAAAAGTTTTCTCAGGTATCAGATGAATTTTGTTCCCCCACTAGGTTGTTCTGGAAAGAAGCCTCATGGAGTACTTTTGTGTGGTGCTTGTAATATACCTGCTTAGCTGAATGATTTCTCCAGGAACACACACTTGCTTCCCTCTCTGAGGGAAATGAAACCCATGTGATGCACTGGCTAGCTTCCCTGCTGGCATTGTTGCCCTAACTAGTAGGACAAATATGCCAATCAGAAGCTAACCAATGGCTTGGACAAACCCGAGGACCTGTGCTTAGACCTTTGTGCTGATATTTTGTTCACAGGATGGCCCTTGGAGATGGCTCTTGCTAGAAACAAAACAAAGCAAACAGGTAAAGATACAGTAACAAACATTAAAAAGAAAAAGAAAGAAAGCTTTGGGATAGAGGAGATTCACACAATGGATTTCCAGTTGTAGAAATGGCAGCACCATTGTTGAATAAATGTATGAAATTCAAGGGGGGGGGCAGAGAGGATGGGGGGGGATGGGAAGGGATGGGAAGGGAAAACAAAGGAGGAGGCTACAATGCTTGATAAGAAATGTACTCATTACCTTGCCCATGTAATGGTAACCCCTCTGTACAGTATTTTCACAATAAAAATGTATGAAATTCAAAGTTTGTTCACTAATAAGTCATATTTAACCAATAGGGTATCTTTATGTGATTGACCTTGGATCAATGTCATTCAAGATTTTGCAAAACAATGACACTATCAATTTTTACTAATACAATTAAGACTCTGCCCCAACTATAAATTTAGTGTATAAGATGATTTCTAATCTCTAAGAATATTGATTTTTGAATTAGACCATTGAATTCAACCCCAGATTTATATGATTGTGACAGTAAAACTCCTCAGTTTCTTCTGTCTATAAAATGAGACATCCACGATCATTACTGTCCCAGGGAGAGATAGGATGACGGATGTGCATGAAGCAACATCTGCTGCTTAGAATGTGCATATCAATCATTCGTCTCTCCTATAATCCCCATCTCAATTTGCAAAAAAACCCTGTGTGTTTTAAATAAAATGTGTTACTACTATATTGAAATAATCTTTTAGAGCAATTGAATTATATAGGAAACAGTTTTCAATCCTTGTTATTTATTTGCAAGTTGACAGTGAAAAATATACAACCTTCAAAATGCCTTTCTTTGCCATAAAAGAGTTATTAGTTATTTCTATTTCTTAATGTGAATACACTTTCACTTCAAGATTATGTATGCTCAAGGGCTGAATCCTGCTATTCAGATAGCTTACTTCCAAACAATTGAGAAAATAATAGAACACTGTGACAATTCCATTAATTTTTAAAATTAATTTTAATTCTATTAAAAGAAGGGGGAGTTTAAATATCAGCTTGACCTTGAAGATTAAAGTTGGTAAAATTAAGTTCTGTCCTCTAAATACAGTAAAATCATAACCCATCTATCAATAGGTAAAGCAGCTAAACATTTTTAAATGAGTTTTGCTCAATGTATTAAATTTTATTTATTATAAACTGAATGCAAGCATTTGAAAATAACAGTTGTAAGTTGGGTACCAGTGGCTCATGCCCTGTAATCCTAGCTACTTGAGAGGATGAGATCTGAGGATCATGCTTTGAAGCAAGCCCAGGCAGTTTCAATTAACCACCAAAATACTGCAGATGGAGCTGTGGCTCAAGTGTAGAGCCTTGGGGTGAGGGGGAGGGACGGGGGTTGGGAGAAAGCTCAGGGATGGCATGCCCAGGCCCTAAATTTAAGCCCCAAAACTGGTACAAAAAAGGAGGGAAGGAAGGAAGGAAGGAAGGAAATAAAAGTTTGTGTATAACCTGGTTATTCTTACACTATACTGAAACAAATGTTTATATGTTCTGAATTTGTTTTGCTTATAATTAATAATGGAAAAGAAAGAGGTTATTCATAAGAACTGCCACTAGATGGTGGAAGTTGACTACTTTATAAACCTGCACTTTCAGTTTTCAGAAGTTTGTCTCTCATTCTTTCATTAATAGTTTTCAAGCACATATTTCATGCAATGCCAGCTTGAATAAAACTAAATAATAAGAAACTCTAAAATGTTTAACAGCCTTCTTTCATTTTTATTTTAATTTTTTCTTTTATTTATTTATTTGTGGGGGGGTCCGGTCGTGGGGTCGGAACCCTGGGCCTGGGCGCTGTCCTTCAGCTCTTCAACTCAAGGCTAACACTCTACCACTTGAGCCACAGGGCCACTTCGGCTTTTCTTTTTTCTTTTTGCTTATGTGGTGCTGAGGAATCGAACCCAGGGCCTCATGCATGCAAGGCAAGTGCTCTACCACTGAGCTACCTTCCCAGCCCCTATTTTAATTTTTTAATTAACCTCTTTACTTTATATTTTAAAAAAGAATATCACAAACTACAGTATCTAAAAAGTTGATAATATTTCTACTTCTATATAGGTATCCACTTGGATATTTCCTGCTATGTAATTACAAATAATTAATTATATAAATAATCAACTGGGTAAATTTATTCCATAGTTAAGGTAAATGAGGAAGTTTCAAATGTTCAACTGCTTTGGATTCTTTCTTTGTTATATAATCTAGGAATTGGGAAGGATGAGCAAAACATTAGAATTTGGGCAAGGGAGTTTGTTTGTGTCCAAAATCTAAAGAGTTGGGTAGGCAAAATTCTGACAAAGCAGTTTTAATGATTGATTTTCTTAGTCAGGTAAACTGTGCTTAACTTGTCTTTTTTAAGAGGACAAATTGTTGAGTACCAGGAAATTAATAGAGTTTGCATCCTCGTAATTTGACTACTAAATTGTCATTTATCCAATGCATTACAGAATGCATTGTTACTGTAGAATTAGAAGTTACCAAAGTTATCAAAACCACTGATTATCTCCAGTAATCAGAATCAATAATGGCAGGCCTCTAAAAAGTAAATTTATGTAGTGTGTAGGTATACAGATAGCAGTATTCAACAAAAAGCATCCTACAGATTCTCCTTCATGATACTCAAACCCTTAACTTCCATAATTTTCAAAATAGAATTTTAGATGGTTATCTGTACCACAAATAAATATATGAATTTACTCAGTTAAATTATTTTATTTTGAAAGACATAGATAACTTTAATCTCCATATTTTGGAAATGAAAAAACCAGACTTGCATACCTTTTCACTTTAAAAGGATTATTTTAACACCTGTTAATATAAAGGCTACATTATACATGGTTCCTTGTGCATGGGGCTGAGTACAATAGAAAATCAGAGAACTTTACTATCTATGACCATGAAAAAAATAACATTGAAATTACAGAGTTCAAAAGCAAAAGACAGTTTAACCTGTCCTCCTAAGACCCAGGAGAACTTAAAATATGAAGCACCATCAAGAAGAACTAGATTTCCTCTTTTTCTATACTTGGGATTTGATATATGCGGCCCACTCATTCCTTGCCTTTCTGCTATTTCCTTCCAAGGAAACTTAGTAAGTAGTCAGTGGTAGTTTTTAAATGTACTTTTATTTTCTTCAGAGTAATTTGGACTGATACCAAAATGGAAAGAAAGTAGCACAAGTTTCCTAATGCTCCTTTGCACCAATAGAAAAGGGCTCAGTTGACCTCACCCAGAGTAATTTAAATGTTCACTTTGCCCTAATTCTTAAAGAGAAAAATAACCAGAAGTATTCTCATATAAACCAATTGGCATGTATACTGTTGTATTGTTTTCCTGCCTCCACCTTACCAAAACCAACTGCTCAGCCTTTCTCACTGAAGCACTTAGTCTTGTCTCTGTACAATGCTTCTTAAACAGATTTTTGAATGAGACCAGTTGCTATTTTGTTTTTTGATAAAGGAAAGTAAGAAACATCTTAATGGAAAGCATGATTTGTGACAGTGTTCAATCCTATAGACAACAGGGTAGTGCTAGCACATAGGAATAAACTGGATGATGATTCAGTTTTGTTAGTGTTTACTTGATAGGCTTCTTTTCTTCCTTTTTTCATTTATTTTTGTATTCGTAATTGAAGAGATGATTTGTAGGACATTTTAGTTGTTTTCTTTTTTTTCAGTAACATAACAAACTCCTAGCTATCAAGTGATAGGCATAATTTCTAGATTCATGAAGAAACTCAGAAAGCCAGTTACAAAATTATTTAGGAACTTCTGATCTGCCCTCAACATATTCATACATGAATTGGTTATGACTAGCATGCCAGAGATGGCGAGAGTAACATATATGCAAAGGCCTTGGGACCAGTCATAGACTGGTCAGAGAAAGACAGAGTCAAGTAACATTGGACCCTTTTAAAGACTCTAAAATAAATAAATAAATAAATAAATTAGCACCAAACTGTGGTTTACAGAGAATAGGAAGAATTCCCAGTCTGATCTGTGTAAACTTAGCCAACTGAGTCTGTTTCTCCACCATGCAGTTTTTCTCTTTTTTCCTTTAGATTTGGCCCACACAGAATGTCCATTGAGGAAATAGCTTCATGTCAGTTCTGGAAATCATCCTATCTTGGCCAGAGAATTGTACCTCTGGGAAAAGGAGAAATCCTGATAAACTTGATCCTGAAATATTCATTACCAAGACTGAGTGAAAATCAGGTAACTATTATAAACGTAGGCTCAGTAAAAATTCACAGAAAAACATATATGGGATTATTCGGTTTGTTATATTTCCCTGTGGGGTTTTATCTGTTTTCAAAAGACTTATGGTATTTATCTGTAATTTTTGTCTATTTTTTTCTCAACTTTGTTAGAAATTAGCAGAATATATTGCTATAGAGGATGAAATTATGTTATGTAGGATAACCACAAAGGAATCATACTCACTTTATATTTATTTATTAGTGAATTTTTGGTACAATCATGTATTCACTGGAATCTTAAAATTTAAACATTACGGAGTTGATTTTGTAATCAAGGATTATTATTTATTCAAAAATATCATAGAGGCCCCCACACAAGAATCTATATGACAACATGGTTGTAATCACTTTTTGAAAGTACTCATTCAAATTTTAGTTGCTCGTTTTAAATTCATGAAGACTTTCTGGAAGTGTTTCTTTTGAATTCTCTAAAAATACACTCAATGAAAGTAAAATTATCATTCAAATAGTTTAAGTAAGCTGCTAGACCTGGAATAGATATTGATAAAAATATGTGATATAAAAACCACTACAAAACTTTTAGCTTTACTTGATAGTATATAACAAAGAAATCGTATTTCATTTCCTTTCTGCAACTTAGTGATAAAAATCTTCACTGATATGAAGAACATATGATGTGCCCATTTTTACAGTATCTTCAGTATCATTTGAGAGAAACTGCCCAACTAATTTTATTTCATCTTTTCTGTGAAGTTAGTAATGGAATAATAAAAATTTTCAGGTAAATTAACATGGAATGGCCTAAGCATTTTATTACAAAGAGCTTAAATAATTGTTGTAGTTTTGGTAAATTTATAATATAAAATACTGTAAATCTATTAGACAAAATAAATTGAATCAACCCATTTCAAGGTTAAAGATTTAAGAAAGATTTATACAAACAGAGAAGACTTGGTGGACTAGTCGATGTGTGAAGAAGGAATCTGGCTATTGACTAACGAGGCTGCACTGGAGCCATGTCTACTACCAACAAGCTCCAGTTGGACCAGCTTCTTAAAGTTTGTCATATTTGTCTTTTCTTTCCTTTCCTTTCCCTTCCTCTTACCTTCCTTTTCCTTCTTCTTTTTTTTTTACTTTTTCTCTTGTTGTTTCTTTTTTTAATAATGGAATTTGAATTCAGGGTTTCATAGTTAGTTGCTAGCATCTACTCCATCCCTTCAGGCATTCCCTCTGGCCTATTTTGTTCTCGTTATATTGACGTAGGTCCTCACTCTTTGCCTAAGCCAATTAGGACTACCTCCAATTTTGTTTCTTCAATAGCTGTGATGAGCACATACCACGTTACCTAGTTATTACTCGAGATGGAATCTCACAACTACTTTTGTCAGGACTGGACTGAAACTACAATCCTCCTGAGCTCAGGCCCCAAAAAAGGTAAGTTTACAGGCGTTAACCATCAAACCCAGCTGTGATTAGATACCTTTGATTCTTCATAAGGCAAATATACTTTAAAGACAGTTATGTAAACTATCCATGTTTGATTTTCTTTACATATACTTTTCAGCTTCAATCATTTTACTTTGCAAAATACTAATACTGCAATCTTATTTTTAGTTTAGCTCAAAAATAAATGACATGAAAAATATTCAAATATTCATTATACTCTTTTTTAATGCATTTTAAAAAGTTTTCTGTGAAACTCAACATTGAAGTAATGAAACAAAGGACTTTCATAACTAATACTAGTAGAGCAAAAAAAACTTCTATAAATCAAATTAATAATGATTTCATTGATTGTGGCACATTTTGTTTTGATTTTTTTATGCTCCATAAATTTAAGAGCAAATGATAAGCTTATAGAAAGAAAAGTATATTCTTTTTTTTGGGGGGGGGTCCGGTCATGGGGCCTGAACTCTAGGCCTGGGTGCTGTCCCTCAGCTCTTCAGCTCAAGGCTAGCACTCTACCACTTGAGACAGAGCACCACTTGCGGCTTTTTTCTTTTTGCTTATGTGGTGCTGAGGAATCGAACCCAGGGCCTCTGGCATGCAAGGCATGCGCTTTCCTACTGAGCCACCTTCCCAGCCCAAGAAAAGTATATTCTTAACTGTAGCTCTTTCCAACTTGCCAAGAGAACTGAAAACCACCAGTACTGAATTCTAAGTAACAGTAAAGTCTTTAATAAAAATGGCTCTATCAGTATTGAAAGTATCCATGGTGGCAGGTGTTTCTGAGACTCATGTGTTATAATCAGTGTCATAGGAAATCTGATAATAGCTAAGTAATCAACTACAATAATCCATTTTTCATAGTCTGCTTCTTTCTTTTTTTTTGGTCGGTCTTGGGGCTTGAACTCTGGACTTGGGTGCTGTCCCTCACCTCTTCAGCTCAAGGCGAGCGCTCTACCGCTTGAGCCACAGTGCCATTTCTGGTTTTCAAGTGGTTTGTTGGAAGTAAGAGTCTCATGGACTTTCATGCCCGGGCTGGCTTTGAACCGCAATCCTCAGATCTCAACCTCCTGAGTAGCTAAGATTACAGGCTTGAGCCACCTGCGCCAGGCCCTGCTTCTTTTTTAGAATAATGAGCATACCTAAAAGACAAAGCATTCAATTAAAGTCAAACATCTCAGAATTCCAACAAACTTGTTTCAGAAAGTATCATTTCTTCCCAAACAACAAAAAAAAATTGAAATGGAGACAAAAAATTTTTAAAAGAAAGTAAAAGCTGGTTCCCTGAAAAAAAAATCAAAATGGATAAACTTAGTCAATCTAACTAAAAGGAAAAGAGAAAAGACCTAATTTTTTTTTTTTTTTTGCAGAATACTAAAATCAATACAGTGACAACAGGGAATATTCCATTGGGGGAAGAACATACAAAGGAAACAAACAATCACATAGTACATTAAAAACAACAAAAAGACCTTTTATGTCCATCTATTGGGGTTCATTTAGCTTAGCATCATCTTATATGGTCATATGTGCATAGCTTTTGAGCTTTTCTGTTCATCTGATAAAATCCTAGACATATACTAATTATTGCAAATGAGGGAAACCAAGGGACCTATATTTCGTTGGGTGTGACTTATTCTCATAATATGATTTTTCCCCAAGTCTCTCCATTTCCTTACAAATAGGGCAGTGCCATTTTTTTAAAGATGGAAGCAGAGAATTTGATCATATACCTCATTTTCTTTATCTATTCATCTACTGAGGGGCACCTGGGTTGGTCCATATCTTAGCTATGGTGAATAATGCTGTGATAAACAGTTGTGCTGGTAGCTTTAGTATGGCCTTGTTTGTGGTCATTTGGCAAGTGTCCAGAAATGGGATTGCTGGGTCATAAGGGAGTCTTTTGAGGAACCTCAATATTATTTACAGTGATTGAACAAATTTACAATAGCACCAACAATGCAGTAGGGTTCCCTTTTGGCCACATCCCCTCCAGCATCTGTTGCTGTTACATTTCTTGATTATAGCCATTCTAACCGGGTTGAGGTGGAATCTCAATGTTGTTTTAATTTGTATTTCTTTTATGGACAGAGAAATTGAACATTTCTTCATGTGTCTATTGGCTGTTCTTATTTCCTCTTCAGAAAAGTCTATTTTTAGGTCTTTAGACCACTTATTAATCGGGCAGTTGTTTCTTTGAGGATTTGTTTTGGGGGGATTTAATTTTTTGAATTCTAAGTATATTTTAGATATGAGGCCCTTGTCTGTTGTACAGTTAGTGAAGATCTTCTCCCAGTCTGTGGGCTTTCTGTTGATCTTGCTAGCTATGTACTTCGCCATGCAGAAGCTCTGCAGTTTCATGCAATCCCATTTGTCCAACCTTTCTTTGATTTGTTGTGGTTCAGGGTTTTTATTAAGAAAATTTCGGGAAAAGGTTGCTCAGTGGTAGAGTGCTTGCCTCACATGCTTGAAGCCCTGGGTTCACTTCTTCAGTGCCATTTAAACAGAAAAGGCCAGATGTGGTGCTGTGGCTCAAGTGGTAGAGCACTAGCCTTGAGCTGAAGAGTTGAGGGACAGCGCCCAGGCCTAGCGTTCAAGATCCACCACTGAAAAATTTTTTGGCCTGTGCCATGGAGCCCTACAGTTTCTCCTATTCTTTCCTGTAATGTTTTCAGGGTGTCTGCTTTGACTTCAAGGTCTTTGATCCATCTGGTGTTGATTCTGATTCAGGGTGATATATACGGATCTAACTTTAGTTTTCTACAGGTGTTTAACCAATTTTGCCAGCAACATTTGCTGTCTTTCTTCCATTGTATTTTTTAGCTCCCTAATGGAAGATTAGGTGGCTCTAGGTCTGTGGATTCATTTCTGGGTCTTCAGTACTATTCCATTGGTCCTGAGGTCTTTTTTTTTACCATTACTTAGGTGTTTTGATTATTGTTGCTTTGTAGTATGCTTTGCTTTTTTGTATTGGTCTTTTTCTTTGATTGTTCTTTCTGCTGTGGGTTTTCTTTTTCTGTTGTTTTCTTTTGTTTTTTTTTTCTTTTTCTTTGGTTGTTTTGGGTCTTTTATTGTTCGTTCTGAGTTTTTGGGTTGCTTCTTCCCTTTCATTGAAAAATTAAATTGGGATATTTATGGGTGCTTTGGGTTTGTCTCTCGTCTTTGGCTGTATTGCCGTTTTCATTTTTTCCTCCCACTTGTTGAGCTTGGGTGGTTTTTCCCTTCGCTATTTTTGCTTTTGTTTCCTTTTTGAGGTGTTTGAGGTTTTTGTGATGTCTTTCGTTCTTTTTTTTCGTTTGTTCTTAGGTGTTTTTTTTTTTGGAGGTGTGTTCTGCTTTGTTTTGTTTTCTTGTTTTCGTGCCTGTTCTTCTCATTCTTGGTTTAGATTGGGTGATTTCTTTTTTCTGCTTTATTTTTTATTTTGTTACTTTGTCATTGTTTTATCCCCTCTTCCGTATGTTTTTATTGGTTTTCTTGGCTTTCTTTAAGTTTAGGTTTGCTTCTCGTTGATATTTTGAGAGTTTTCTTTATCTTTTGGTTTTTGGGCTGTGTTTATGCTTCTTGTCTTATTGCTGTTTTTGGGGGTTGTTGCACTAAGTTGAAGTTTCGAGGTGCGTTTTGATATCTTTTTTTATTTTCTTTCTTTTGCGTAACTGGTTTTAGCTTTTTGCTTTTATGTGTATATCTTTCTCTGTGGGTTTGTCCTCACTTGTTTCTGTTGTATTGTTTGATGTTGTCTTGGTTCCTGTTTTTTCGCTCTTTTTGTTCATGCGGGGGTTTTGGCTTTTGAGCCTTGTTTTTTCTTTTTTTTTTGTGGTGGTTATTTGGTTGTTATCGTTTCTTTTGTTTTCTTTCCTGAATTGGCTTTGGTTCTTTGTTTTTATCTCTTGGTCTTTTGATTAGTTGGATTTATCGTTTTTGGTTTTTGTTTATGTTTTTTATTTATTTTTGTTTTTTGTTTTGCTTGTTCTGGATCTTTTTGATGGTTTTTTTGTCATTATTCTTTCATGGGCTTTGTTTCTCGTTCTGTTTTTTTGTTGGGTTTCTGTCTTGTTTTTGTCTTGAGTCTTTCTCTTCCTTCTTTGATTTGTTTGGTTTTTTAACTTTCACTTTTTTTTTCATTGTTTTGTTGGTTGTGTATTGGTTTGTATTCTGTTTTGTGGTCATGGTTATTTTCTTTCTGGGTTCGTCTTGTTCTTTGTTTTTCTTGTTTTTTTCTTCTTTCTCTTTTTATTTCGATGTTTGATGTGAGTCTGTTATGTGGTTTTTCATTGATTTTTTTTGTCCATGTGTATATTTTGTTGTTTTTCTTCCTTTTTTTTTAGGTTGTGTACTTTTTTGGCGTATTGTTTTTCGCTTTATTCCTTGGTAATGTTGTGAATCTTGGTTGTTTGTGTGATGGTGTTTCCGTTTGGTCTCTGGTTTTGTTTATTTGGGTGTGTTGTGTTGTTTTTCTGGTGGGATTTGGTCAGGGTGTGTGGTTTTGTTGGTTTTTGTGAAGGACGGAGTTTTTGTTTTGGTTATTGATTTTTTTGGGGTAGTTCATTTTGTTCTGATTTGATTTTAATTTCAATGGTTTTTTTTTTCATTCTTGGGGCCTGAACTCTGGGGCTGGGGAGTGTGTCTGCGCTCTTCAGGTCGAGGTTGGAGGTCTAGTCCTTGTGGCAGTGGTTGTGTTTTGGGCTTTTCTGGTTATGTGGTGCTGATGGTTTTGAGCCAGGGCCCCATGTGTTTTGGGCAACCAGTCTACCTCTATGCCGCCTTCCTAGCGCTCGATGTTTTTTGATGGTTCTAATGTTAGTGACCTGTCTGACCAGGACGGGGTCTTTAGTTTTATTCCTATCTTTGCTCTTATGTTCTTTTTTTTATTTCTGATTTGTGTTTGTTTCTGACCTGTCTTTAGATTTTTTGACATCATTTTTTTTGGTTTTTCTTTGTGTAGCTCTTTTTTTTTTTGGTTTTGTTGTTTGTTTTTTGGGTGTTGGCTGTGTCTCTTGGCTCTTCGGCTTCTGTGGTTCTTTGCGCTCCTATAGTCATTGTTCTTCTTCGTTTGCCTTCTTGTTTTGTGATGTTTTTGTGGAGTTTTGTGTTTTGTTGGCATTCTTTTTTTGGGTGTTTTTGTGTGATGGTTGTTATTTTTTAGCTTCCTGTTTAGCTCGGAATGTATGCATTCGTTTTCATAAGTGGTGTGTTTCTTAAAGATTTTCATTTTAAGTATCTTCACATTCTTTCTTTTTTGCTTTGTTATCTTTTTTTTTGGTACTTTTTTTTTATTTGCTTGTTTATGACTGTCTTGAAATCTTGATCTTTTTCCTTGTTTTGTTTTAATTTTTGGTTTGTTTGTACCTTTTCTGTTTGATTCAGTTTCTATGGTACTAGTAGATGTCCTCTTTATTTTTTTTTTTTATTGTTTTTGGTTTGCTTTTGTATTTGTTACTCCTTTGTATTTTTAATTGTATTTTTTTTTTTAATTCTTTGTTTATTGTGGTTTTTTTTCTCCTTTTTTTCTTTTGTAGCTTATGTTTGGTTTTTTAGGTGTGCTATTTTGTAAGGTTGCTTTATGTTCTCTTCTTTTGTCTTATTTAGTCTGTTTCCTTATTGTTGGCACGTGTTTCCTGTATGGTTCTTACTCTATAAATTTACAGGCTGCTATGGTTTTTTGCTTTTTGTTGTGTTGTAATTTTTTGATCTTTGTACTTTGGATAATTTTTCTTTTGGGATTTTTTTTCTGATTTTCTGTGCCCTTCTCTCCTTTATTGTTATTTCTTCCGTTATTTTGTTGTTGACTATAATTTATCCACCTGCTTGTCGGTTTTCTCTTTGTTTCTGTTTTTATGGTTAGATCCTGGTGCTTCAGTTAGGTTGTTCCTTATTCTTTGTTGTTCGTGTTTTGGTGGGGGGTTTGTGGGTTTGTCTGATTATTTTTGGTTGTTCGCTTATGAGCTGTTTGTAGGTTTTTTTTTGCCCTCGGTGAATTATTCTTCCGTTTGCTTTTTGATTCTTTTTTTTTGGGCATTCGTTTGTCAGTGTTTGCGTTCGTTGTGTTGGGCTTAGGTTTTTGTTGGATGATCACATCTTTTGATTTTTGGATGTTTGTTACTTGGGTTGTTGGTGGATAACGGGCTCTTGGGATAGAACTTGTTAGTAAGTTCCCTTATGTGTCTGTCTATATAGGTATCTATATACGGGTCTACGGCTGTATTCTCATCTTTGATGACTTATAATATTTTTTGTCTGTTTATCTATCATCTATTTTTAGGATTTTTTTTCTATTAGTCTTCTTTTTTTTTTTATGTGGTTACTTTACCTAAGTTTTGTTTTTTTCCTGGCCTTTACTTCTAGTTGACTTGCTATTTTTCTTTTTTCTTGGTTTTTTTGTAAGCTTAGATGGGATTAGTGTGCTTTTTGTTATTTTTACTTAGATGTTTCTTCTTTCTGCTCTTTCTCATTTTTTTATTTTATTCCAATCTTGCTATTTTTCGGTTTGGCTTGTCTTCATTTTGTATTCCAGTCTGTGGTTATTTCTTTTGTTTTACTTCCTTGAATGTATTGGGTGTTTTTGCTTTTTGTGTGACGGCTCTTTTAGGATCGTTGGGTCTTTTATTTTTTTTGTTTAGACTGAGTTTGTATTGTTATTAATTGTATTTGCGTGCTGCCGGCTTTTGTTGATTTTTGTTGTACATTTGTCTCTGTTGTTCCTGTTTTTGATGTAGTCCTTTATTAGTAGATATTTCAGTTTTGATTTGTCGTTCTGTCGGTCTTCTTCTTTGTAGGAGTTTTTGGGGATTGTGGTATGTGTTCTTTCTCTGTCATTTTCAGCAATTAATCTTTGCTATTATGTTGATTCTTAGTTACGTAGGCGTTAGCTTCTTTTGGTTAGTTCCTTTGCTTTTGCCCCCCTTTTGTTCTTGTTTTCTGTTTTTGCTCTTCTGTTATTGTATGTTTTTTTATTTTGTTTTTTTTGGACAGTGCTAGTCTTGTGGCTTTCTTTGCCTCGCACGGATACTTACATTCATCCATTTGGTCATACTCTTTCGTTCATTTACTATTTTTTTCACTTAGTGTCTTGTGGGTTTTTTGTTTTGTTTTGTTTTTTTTGTAATTCTATGTGTTTGTTTTAGGATTGTGTACATGATTATGTTTTTTGATTTCTGTATCCCGTGCTGTTTTGTGACTTTTTTTTTGGTTTTGGTATTTATTTGGGTTATTTTATTCATGTCGGAGTTTAGGTCCTTTGTGTTTCATTTCTCATTTTTGCTTATTCTTGGAATCTCTGGTTTCTTTTTTTGGCTAGGAGTTTCCTTCCGCTGTTGGTTTTAGAGATCTGAATGTTTAGAGTGTCTTTCCCTATTGGCGGGGCGTTTAGAGTTGCTTTAGGATGTAGTTGGGTTTTTTCCTTTGTGGTTGTCTCCTTTGTTGTTTTTTTTTTTTTAAGCCGTTGTCCGGTGGTTTTTTTGTTTAATATTGTCTCTTTCTTTGTTTTTTTTTTTTTTTTGTGTTTTCTTGATGTTTGTTGTTGTTTGTCTATTTATACTTCCTCTTCTTAAATATCCATGTCCAGGAAAGAAAAAAAGCCAGTGCCATCCTAGAATTGAGAGGGCAGCAGAGCTTTTATTGATGAATTAAGGAGGAAGTCACAGTATTTTTTAATTTCATATCTTCACACCACCTTGCTTCCTTTTGCTTGATTAGGCTGGATATGTCAAAGGTGGTGGCACACTAGTTCATCTTTAAAGTGATGGAGTTTTGACATCTTTTCATTATCAGTGCATTGGATCAGAACCTGAGCACAGCTCAAACATATTATATTATTTTGTTGAAAACTATTTACTAACAAAAACCTTCCAGAACTATTCTAGCCTACATATGACTAAAAAAGATGTCAACAATGGCAATGGAATTTTTATATTTTAACTTATATAATGAAGATGTAAAATACTGGATTGGTCACAAGGCTCAAGATGTACTACAAAATATGTGGGGCTTTTAAGACAAGTTTCTGCTTTAAGACTGAAGCTTAGGGGCTTGTTTTAGATAGTACTCTGCTGAAATGTTGATTTTGATTTTGAAGGTTCCCCTTATCATATGGAGGACTATCAGGAACAATAAGTCCTTATCAAGTCAATAAATTAGCTTTATTAACCTGGATGTTAGGAAGTTTCTTGTTCCACATCTGTGAATCTCTTCAGTCTCCTTCATTAGCTTACTACTGGTGACCATCTTGTCTTTGGTATTCTATTCATTTCCTATATTCACAGACTTTCTTCATAAAAATCCAGTTTGGGAAATTTTATCTGAAATAAGTAAAATATGCTTGGGTCATGATTTGAGAATATTCTGAGATCTTGGGTACTTAAGAACAAATGACACAGGATTTTATTGATATATGAATGTAAAGCCAATCACTCTTGAAATAATCCTCTAGGGGCTGGGAAGGTGGCTCTGAGGTAGAGTGCTTGCCTTGCATGCATGAGGCTCTGAGTTTGATTCCCCAGCACCAAATAAGGAAAAAGAAAAAAAAAGCGCTCAAGAGTAGAGGGCTAGCCTTGAGCCGAAGAGGGGAGGGACAGCACCAAGGCCCAGAGTTCAGGCCCCAACACCGGACCAGAATGGCATATTTGTGGGTATTACACCATATGTCCTGGCATGCCTCTCCAGCCAACAGAAGGCCATTGTACTGTACCTTGGCTTATTATTTTCTTACAGTAAATTCCATCATCTGTTGTAATGTTCAGGTTTTTGAGCCTGCTATGCCTGAAAGATTGTGTTGTACAATGGATATCCTCAGCCAAGAGGAAGAATGATATTAACGATGGATGACCCAGAAAACAATTGTGAAGTCAGGCCCACAGAGGAAAAGGGTGCATGTTTTCTCTCTAGATGTAATTTTTAAATATACATGGTCATGAGCAGGTGTACACATAAATGAATTAACCGAAATGGTATATATGCATGGGAGAATTCAAATAGTATAATTACTTGGAAAAATGAAAACATACTCCTACTAAATGATGTCTGGAAGCTGGTTCTTAAGATTGATGTGGGGGGCATCAAGGGAAGGGAATATATAAATGAAAAAGAAGGAAGAGGGAGAATATATAGCCATTCAACTAGAAATATTGAGAAGAGGTGTTGGGAAGGATGGGAGAGGGCAATGAAAGAGGTGATATGATCAAGATAAATGATTTTTTGAATGATATTCCCTCTGTACAACTGCTTAAAGATAAAAATATAATAACTGTTATATTTTTGTGTTAATAAACCCATCGACATCCTAAAGCATCTTTAGACTTGCCACTGACTGGTGGCTCATACCTCTAACCATAGCTACTGGGGAAGCTAAGATTGCAAATATCAAAGTTGTAGGCCAGCCCAAAGAAAAATGTTTATGAGATCCCTCCTCCCAAATTTCAACAACAACAACCAAAGCTAAGCATGGTATCATAGTCCTATTATCCCAGCTACAATGGTAAACAAAAATGGGAGGATTTTAATCTGGGGCATTCTGGGTATAAAATGAGACCCTATCTCAAAAGTAACTAGAACAAACAACAAACAGGAAGCTATAGTTGTGACTCAAGTCAAATACCTGCTTAGGAAGCACAAAGCTTTAAGCTCAGATCCCAAGCTCCAGAGAGATAGATAGATAGATAGATAGATAGATAGATAGATAGATAGATAGATAGATAGATAGATAGACAGATAGATAGACAGATAGATAGATAGATAGATAGAGAAAAACAAACATACATACATACTTGCTTGTGGTTCAGTGACTTCTCTATAGTCTCTATTTTGCCTGGATTTTTGCTGACTAGTATGATAGCTGTGTGTAGATAACTGATACAGATCTGGTTATGTACAGAAGATCAGTTTAGCAGTTCAGTGGTTTGAGTTTTATGTCAATGAAAATAGTGTCCAATTTGTTCCCATTAATCCAAGATTTCAGAATATTCTCAAATAACTGTTGCTTTATATTATAATTACTTGGGCTAACTTCTACCCCATTCATCTTGTTACGCACAAAGCTAGTGACTATAAGAACACAGGTATTCTAAAGTTGACTTAGAAAACAAGTTATGAAACATCACCTTTATATTCAGAACCTAACTTATTTTGTTGAGAAAATATTGTTGCCATTTATTGCAATGAAATGTTTCTTATCCAAAGGATTTTGGGGTGGCCAGGTGTCCTCTTACCTCTTCAACTCATTGTCTGGTCACTCATTAAGTCACAAGGTGGCAAGCAGACTTTCCTTTCTGAGTCAGTGAGTTGCCAGGACCTGGTGTGCATTTACAAGTTCAAGGTTTTCAGTATAGGGCTGGTCTATCATGAAGTGTTCTCAGAACCACATCTCCTCACATAGCAACAGTCCCTGCAGACCCAGAGGGAATGAGAGGCCCACCTCATACTCCCTCCACTAATCCTCTGCACTCCCATGGCATGTGGACAAGGCGCCTAAGGGCTATCCTCCAGAACTTCCAGTTGTTCTAGTTTGCAACAGAGGGCAATCTTCTGATGATCTCCAAAATTGCAACAAACCTCAGTGTACTCACACATTTTCTGTCATCATGATTTGGAAACCAAGTTTGTCACACCTGTGAAGCTTGTGGGCCTAAGAGAAAAAATATTGCATGAGATGATTGCATATTCACATAAAGTTTTATGTAATAATTACATAACCACAGAATAATTTCATCATCATCATCATAATCATATCATAATTTCAAAACATCATTGGCCAGTGATGGTTAAGAAAACTCTGTCTACTGCTTCCAAGTTTCAAGATAGCCTAGATGTTCTTTCTCAGGGTGCTTCTGGTATATAACACTAGATTTTGTCTGTTGTGAAATAAGGATGAAGATGTATCACACTACTTAGGAAGATCACATACAATCATGTGTGTGATGAACTTTGTCCCATTTCCTGGAGCTAAGTATTATAAAGGTGCTAACTTGCTGCTCTTTTGATGTTATAGGGACTTCTATTCTAGAAGTGGAAAACTCAGATTTCTGCACTATAATGAGACAATTTTATGCTTTGATAGCTACAGAGTATGTTGGTTGTCTAGTTTTAGACTGTCACTTAAAGATGCCACTCTAATCCCTCTGCTCTATGCTTGTAATGCAAAAACAGGACACTGGCCAGGAAGAAATGGAGACCTTGTTCTCATGCTGATTCCATGTGGTCAAAAAGAACTGACACGGGTGGGGGAGGGGGAGTCCCAGTGAAAAGGTGGAGAAAGGAGAATCCTGACATCATTGCAAAGTTTGACAGATTTCAGTTTTATGTTTAATACACTGTTGAAACCATTCCAACAAGTCTTCATGATGTGTTTAATGCTAAAGTCTTCCCATGGACAATTTCTCACAACATAGTTTCTCCTGATGTTATTAGAAAATACTTAGTCTGTAGCAAAGCTCTTGATTTCTAAATAAAGAACTCTGTATGATAGGATCTTATTAATTCTAGTAGCTTTGTGTTGACTCCCTGGGATTCTGTGCAGAAACAATCATTTCATAAATGAGCACAGTTTCATTTCCTCTTCCCCAACATATACTCTCTTTTGTTGTAGTTGGTCATGAGACTTGTACTCAGGACCTGGGCGCTGTCCCTGAGCAATTTCACTCAAGGCTAGAGGTTTACCACCCAGCCTTCTGAGTGGCTAGGTATTACAGACATGAGCCGCCAGCACCTGTGCCAACATGTACGCTTTAATTTTCTTCACCCATCTTAAGACCTTAGGTTTCCTCATCAATACAATGTTAGAGGCGTAGGATAAAGAATGTCTTTAGTGGGGCGCTGGTGCAAATGCCTGTAATCCTAGCTACTCAGGAGGCTGAGATCTGAGGATCAGGGTTCAAAGCTAGTCTGGGCAGAAAAGTCCATGAGACTCTTATCTCCAATAAACCCCTAGAACATCAGAAGTGGCGCTGTGGTTCAAGTGGTAAAGTGCTCGCCTTGAGCTGAAGAGCTAAGGGATAGTGCCCAACCCCAGAGTTCAAGCCCCACCACACACACACAAAAAAGAATATCTTTGTATGATTCATGAATTTAGAAATATGTCCTGTTTCTCATCATTATGTCTCATGTTGGATTTGGGCTTTGCTATAGGATTTTGTAAATGCTGGAATTCAGAACCTTCCCTCTGCCTCTTGCTATAGTAGGGGGTTACACTTTCTTTTTTTATTTCATCATGGGGTTTGAACTCTGGGCCTGGGCTCTGTCCCTCAGCTCTTCAAACACTTTGGAAAGCAGTATGGAGGTTCCTCAAAAGACTAAGGCAATCCCACTTCTGGCATTTACATAAATGAAAATAAACAAAGCCATACTAAAGCTACCAGCACAACTATGTTCATCCCAGCATTATTCACCATAGCTAAGATATGGAATCAACAAGATGCCCCTCAGTAGATAGATGGATCAAGAAAATGTTATATATATATATATATATATATATATATATATATATATGTGTGTGTGTGTGTGTGTGTGTGAATTGTATACTTTCATCAGAAAGAATGACAATACCATTTGTTAGGAAATGGAAAGGTGTGGAAAAAATCATATTAAGTGAAGTAATTCAGGCCTAAAGAAATTTAGATCCCATAGTTTCTATTATTTGTGTATACGTATAGGATTATTTTATCAGATGAGCCAAAAAGCTCAAAAGCTATGTACATATGACCATATAAGATGATGTTATGTCGCGACCGCCTCGACCCGCAAGGATGACGCTACAACAGGTTCTTCTTTCAGGCGATTTATTCAGGATCTTGTTTACAGCTTCTTTTCTCCTACTTCTCTTCTTCCTGCTTCTTCCTGCTTCTCCTTGTTTCTCCTTCCCATCCACCCCCGCGCTCTGGTTATAAGCCTCCTGGATGGCCAATCCTGAAGCGCCATGTGGCATATACTGATAGGGCTGCAAACACGGAAGCAAACTAGGAGCCATGTCATAGCCATATAAGGAGTTGTTTTTTACAGAGAGCACTCCTCACGGGGAAGACTGAAGGCGGGAGCCGGCGCCATCTTAGGTCGGAGCCGCGCGCCTCCCGGCCCCGCCATTTTAGGTACAATGTTGCTTTTGCAGCCGTCTTTGGTCGTGGCTCCTGCAGCTCTCCACAATGTTAAGCAAAATGAGCTGCAAGATATGGACACAGCAGGTCTGTCTTTGTTGTTGTTGTTTTAAATGTACTACATGATTTTTTTTCCTTTGTATATTCTTCCTTCTATGGTATATCCCTTATAGCCACCGTACTTGATTTTGGTACCCTGCATCTTGTGTATACATTTGTCTATTTGGGGAGGGAAAGGGGAATAACGAAATGCTGAAACAAGGACACAGGATGACCCATTGCAGCAATGATACTACAAGACACTATATTGCAATTGAACTTTACCACTTGGAGGGGGCGGGCAACGAGGATTAGAAATTTCATTTATGATAACTTTTGAGCATAAAGGTGGGAAAAAGTCAGACTGACCTTTGTTTTACAGTTTTCTCAGTTGCCAAATTGCCACATTCTGGCACACTGGCTAGTGACACTACTATTCAGGAAACAATACTGCTCTATTGTGCCCTGGCTTATCATTATTTATAAGGAATGTGTCCACAGTGTGTTGTAATGATTAAGCTTTTACTTTCCAATACACCAAATATCATAACATGATTTCCCTTTTACCTGAAGAATGAGGTGACCAATGAAATATCTGCAAGACAGGAAGTCTTAAATGCATGATAAGTTTATTGGATCATTCCCTGGTCACAATTGACTGTGTCTTTCTTTATGCTCAGTCCTCCTCTGCTTATCAGTAGTTGTTTTTAACTCTATTGTCTTTCTTGCTTGAAATACTTTTAGCACTTCTAAACTAAAATGCCTCTATCTTTGAAACTCTAATTTTTAAGATCCACTTTTTCATGTTTTTTGCTTTTGGAATGAAAGTATCTTTTTCTTAATACACTTGCCTGCTACTTAGTTTTAGTGGAACTTAGTTTAAAAGTATCATTTTAAGAAAGGTTCATTGTTATCATGGTTCACTGGCTTTTCTATAATCTGCAATATTTTTATGTTATTGCTCAAAATCAGGACCCTACTTTATGGGTCAATAATAATATTGATAGTTCAATGAGATAAATATCTGGGAGAGATCTGGTTGTACACAGGATTATTTCTTTCTTTCTTTCTTTCTTTCTTTCTTGAGTCCGGTTGTGGTGCCTGACCTCTGGGACTGGGCGCTGTCCCTCAGCTCTTCAACTCAAGGCTAGTGCTCTACCACTTGAGCCACAGCACCACTTCTGGCTTGTTTTTTCTTTTTGTTTATGTGGTGCTGAGGAATCGAACCCAGGGCCTCATGCATGCAAGGCAAGCGCTCTACCACTGAGCCACCTTCCCAGCCCCTAGAGGATTATTTCAAGAGTGATTGGCTTTACATTCATATATCCATAAAATACTGTGTCATTTGTTCTTGAGTATCCAAGATCTCAGAATATTCTCAAATCATCACTTAAGCATATTTTACTTATTTCAGATAAATTTCCCAAACTGGATTTTTATGAAGAAAGTCTGTGAATATAGGAAATGAATGGAATACCAAAGACAAGATGGTCACCAGTAGTAAGCTGATGAAGGAACTTGAAGAGATTCACAGATGTGGAACAAGAAACTTCCTAACATCCAGGTTAATAAAGCTAATTTATTGACTTGATAAGGGCTTATTGTTCCTGATCGTCCTTCATATGATAAGGGAGCCTTCAGAATCAAAATCAACATTACAGCAGAGTACTATCTCAAACAAAGATCCATCACCCTAACATTGAATAAATAGGGCAGATCTGCCTGCCTGCCAGTCATTCGTGTTGAGAACTGGACGCCAGCCACCAAGACTGAGCAAGTAATTCAGTCCTCTGTATCACTAGTGAACAAACAGAGGAAATGAGAATCACTTTTCAAATGCTGCCCACTTGTGACCAAGCCAAACAATCTCAAAGCCCCAAGTGAAAAACAAGCGAAGAGGTTTCTTGTCTCTTCAGGTTTTGAGAGTAGAGTGCATATTAGATACATACTGCTCTAGAAAACATTAAGCAAAAAAACATCTTAGAACATATCATGACTTTTTTATTCTAAGATAATTACATTAATGATTTTTAAACAACTTTCTGCATTATGCTGTGGCTCAAGAGGTAGAGTACTAGCCTTGAGCAAAAGGATCTCAGGACAGAGCCCAGTCCCTGAGTTCAAGCACCATTACCAAAAAAAAAAAAAAAGAAAAGAAAGAAAAAAGAGCATTGGGAAGGTGGCTGGGCTGGGAAAGTGGTAGAGTGCTTGCCTGGCATGCATGGGGCCATGGGTTCAATTCCTCCACATCACATAAGCAGAAAAAGCCAGAAGTGGCACTGTGGCTCAAGTGGTAGGGAGATAGCCTTGAGCTGAAAAGCTAAGGGACAGCGCCCAGGCCCAGAGTACAGGCCCCATGACCGACAAAAAAGATAAAAGAAAAAAACAGAACAGGAAAAAAATGAAACTGATTCATTATATCAGACTTATACAAGAAGTTTATGTCCTAAACAAAATAAAACATGTAAGTATTCCCTCTCTAGCTTCTGCATGGCCCTGAGATGAATAGGAATAACATATTTTGCATTTATGGTATATTAATTTATCTCTTCTTATTTTTTATATTGTTTTTCTTTGCTTTTTTGCTTTGTTTTGTTGCTGTTTTATTTTGTTTCTCCTTATTTTGTAATTTTCTTGCCTTGCTTAGTAGTACTTTATTGAACTTTTCAATAATTGGTATTTAGATTTATTTATTTCATATACATACTTTACCTGTTTCAACTACTGTTGCTGCTTTTGATTGATATTTGTTTGTTGACTCATTTGGACAGTACTGGAGTTTGACTTAAGAGCCTCACTTGTTTGATGTACTTGCTGCTCTAGTGCTCCACCTCTGAAGTCACACGTGTAGTTTGTTATTGCTAGTTATATAGGATATAGACTCTCACAAACTGTTCAACCTGGGCCTACTCAGAACCAACATCCCCCATTTTCTCAGTTTTTTGAGTAGAAGAATTGCAGGTATAAACTACCACTATCTGGCTTGTTATTGGCTTTTAAATTTTATGGTCTGTTTGTTTTTCATTTTTCCATATAGGAAATTCATCATAACAGATTTAAGATCAAGTGAGTTCTCAGGCCATAATGGACTTGGAATAGAATGGAATATGCTAGAAATATAGCAGAAAAAATCTAGAATATTCTCAAATATTTGGAGATCAAATTGTAAAAAAAAAAAAGAAGCATCAAAAGAAATGAAAACCTTTTCAATAAAATCAAAATGATAATATTGCTAATATGCATTGGTAAATTACAGAAAAAGTGATCCTTCTAAGGATAGATAGGTGTTATGTTACAGAAGAAGTGGTTAAAAATCAAAAATTAATAATGTATCCTTTCAGATTAGTAGGCTAAAGAAAGATAAATTTCTTTGAGGAATCCTATCATCTGGGTTTGGAATATAAAAGCTTCTTTCTCAAAATATTGTTACAATTTCAGCATTGAGCCAGCAGATGGAGATAAGTCACTTAAAAAACAAAACACATTGGCTGTCTGAGCCTTTGTGCTAAAGGCTAGAATTCAAACACTTGAGCCCTAAACCTACTTCTAGCTTTTCCAGAGTAATTTATTGGTGATAAGAATCTCACAGACAAAGGGTGAAATTGGCAGTGATACTCACTAGACACTATGTTGAAAATGAACTATCCAACTTGTGGGGGAGGGATGCTGGGAGGGAAAAATACTGGGAGAAAATACAGGAAGAGGTGATACTGTTCGAAAAGAAATGTATTCATTACCTGACTTGTGTAACTGCAACTCCTCTGTACTTCACCTTTACAATAAATTTTAAAAACACATATACAAGATAGTACTTAATTCATTAACAATCTGAGTTGACAGGTACTATCTTAATTTATTGCCTCTCTCAACAGCCAATGGTTTAAGATATCAAGTTATAAAAAAAAAAGGGAAAAGCAATACAGAAATGAGTGAGTGTCTCCAACTTTAGGACAGGAAACTTTAACCTAAGATATTCAGTGCACTTTCTAGAGAACTGAGGTTTAGCCAGATATTAATTAGCTGTAAGCCTGGTGCCAGTAGTTGCTCATGCCTATAATCCTAGCTTAACAGGAGGCTGCCTTTGAGGATCAAGGTTCAAAGCCAGCCTGGGCAGGAATGTCCATGAGATTTTTGTCTTAAATTAAGAATCAAAAAAGCTGAAAATTGAACAGTGGCTCAAGTGGTAGAATGCTAGCCTTCAGCACAAAAGCTCAGTGATAGCACCCAGGCTCTGAGTTCAAGCCCCAAGACCAGAAAAAAAAACCCAAAACAACAACAACAAAAATCCCACAAGTCACATATTTGGTTAGGAATATACCCTAGGCCTAGAACTTGCATACTACAGTTCTTTTATCAGCTACTCTTGCTTGTATTCTAAATACTTTGGTATATGATAAAAATGCAGTTTTTTGACAAGTACTGATGACCCATGCCTATAATCCTAGCAACTCAGGCAGATAAACTCTTGAGACTCATAGCACCAATTAACCAGAAAAGGCTGGAACTAGAAGTATGGCACAAGTAGTAAAATGCCAACCATGACCAAAAAGGCTGAGCTGAAACACAATTTCAAGCCCCAATGCCCAAAAAGAAAAGAAAAAGCACAACTAATACATAAAAAAAGTTTAAAAATATATGAAGAAATAAAGAATTTCAAATTATTGTTTGTTAATGTTTTCAAATATATGAAGAAATAAAGAATTTCAAATTATTGTTTGTAAATGTTTTCAAATATATGAAGAAATAAAGAATTTCAAATTATTGTTTGTAAATGTTTTCAAATATATGAAGAAATAAAGAATTTCAAATTAGTGTTGGTAAATGTTTTCAAATATATGAAGAAATAAAGAATCTCAAATTATTGTTAGTAAATACTGTTCTATACATGTACAGCTATATAGCATTCTATAATCATGTGTCATTCATCTGCTCTTGGGCTCTTCCAGTGCATTAAGAGCTTTCAAGTCCAGTTTGAGTTATATTATTCCATGTGGCTTTTTCTTTTTTTTATTGTAAAGATACTATACAGAGGGTTACAGTTACATGAGTGAGGTAATGAGTACACTTCCTCTTGAACATTGTTACCCCTCCATTGTTTTCCCCCTACCATCCCTTCCCTCCCTACCTTCCCCGAGGTTCTTTTTTTTTTTTGATTGTGATTTAGTGATTACAAAATTTCCCGAATTTCACAGTATTGTGGAATAATGATGTCATTTAAAGTCTCAAGTTCATTCTAACTTTCCTGGAGCAAATTGTCTATCACAGCCATGTGGCTTTTTCTATCTACAATGCATCTGTAGTAAGTTTCTCTACCAGAAGGTCTTATGTTCACTTTTGTGGCAGTTTTATTAGATACATATATTAGTTATACTTTAGAATACACTGAAAGCTCTTGAAAAACATGGGTAGTGGAGATGAGGAAAGCAAATAAAGAGTTAAATCTGATTAAAACACTATCCATGAGGCAAGCACCAGTGGCTCAAGTCTGTAATGCTAGCTACTCAGCAGGTGAGATCAAGCTTCCAATCTCTCCAGGGTAGTAAAGTCCATGAGATTCTTATCTCCAGTTGAAAAAAGACACAGGCCAAAAGTGGAGCTGTGGCTGAAGTGGTAGAGCACTAGCATGAGCTAAAGAAGCTTAGGGACAGCACCCAGCCCCTGAATTCAACCCCCAGAACAGGCAAAGACACACACACACACACACACCCCACTGTACATACATGTGTAAAACACCAAGATAAAACCTTTTTGAATAAGCATCATTCACTAAAAATAATGAATGTGAAAACAGGTCCTGTCTAGGATTAGGTTACTCTAAAAAAAAAAAAGAGATCAGCACAGTGCATGTATTAGTTCTGAGATCCCAATACCAAACTGTAAATATAAAAGACTGTGCCAATTAGGGGACCATGATTGGTCCCTGATGCTCTAGAAGAGGAGGGAATGAAGAAGAGCTCAAGTAACTGCATTTTCAGAATAACCCCACCAACCTGTAGCTGTGCTGCCCTCAGAATAACCTCAAAAAAAACACAGGTTGCCACCAACCCTGCGCACCCTTAAGGAACTGAACAGTTGCCTAAGGGGAAATGCAGTCAGGGCAGACCCCTGAACTGGTGAACTTGCTTACTTGTGTGGAACCCCCCTGAACTTGTGAACTTGCTTAATACTATAAAAGCTGTGCTAATTTTGATCTCCGGGCCTCTTAGCGTCAGCGAGTGCGCCGAGGACCAAGCTGGAGCTTGCAATCAACGACTCTTTGCTGTTTGCATTGATCATGGTCTCTGGTGGTCTGTGAGGGGATGTCTGAAAACTGGGCACTTCAGTTACTAATGGAAGGACAAACAATGAGGATGTCAAAATTGGTCAACATACTTTACATATATGCTTGAGATTGGGACAATGAAGCCTTTCGTAATTTGTCTGGCAATGGTGAGGAGTTGGGATGAGGAAGGGTGATGGAGAGGTGAATTTGTTCAAGGCACATTGTAGGAATATATGAACATGTCAACATGAGGTTTCCCTGTACAATTAATTCATGCTAATGAAAATGTAAAAGGAAAAAATCCACACTTCAATTTCAGTATTTTAATTAGTGATTTTCTGGTACATTGAAAAATTTCTTCAAATCTTAAAAATGAAATATTGATTTAAAAAAGAATGACTGCTTAAGCAACATAATCATACTAATCATTTAAATAGGGATAGACAAATACTTTTTTAAAAAATGCAAATCTGGGGAAAACAGCAGAAACCATAAGAGTACATGATTGTGCTCATTACTTTGTGAAATCTCTATTTACCGCAGTCAACATTGCTCATGTTTAACCCATTCATTTTTTTTTGAGGGGGGGAGAGTCTTCTCATGGGGCCTGAACTCTGGGCCTGTGCTCTGTCCCTCAGCTCTTCAGTTCAAGGCTAGCGCTCTACCACTTGAGCCACAGTGCCACTTCCAGTTTTTTTCTTTTTGCTTATGTGGTGCTGAGGAATCGAACCCAGGGCCTCATGCATGCAAGACAAGCCCTCTACTACTGAGCCCTCTTCCCAGCCCCCCATTCATTTTTTAAAGTTTTTAAGTAGCTATTTCAAAAAATGTTTCCATTAGCAGCAGCACTAGTTTCCTTGCAGTTTTGGTCTTCATTAAAGTTTCCCAACCAGTCAACGATTCTGAATCAAGGAGACATGTAAAATTGGTACATATGAACTCCCCAATAAAAACTGATCAATCCTGTCTCATTTATTCTCTGATGACTAGTTGCAAAATCATCAATTATACAAAGAAAATAAGCATGTTATTTTGTTGTTTCATTGTTCACAATATCCTTTGGCTCTATCTGACCTATCAATTTCATGGCATCTTTGTCATGAATTTAAGTAGTAAATTCATAGAAATATACCAGAAAAGCATACTAATTCCATACTTATAATGATAAAATACTACACATCTACTTTTTAGAAAATGAGAGTCAACTCATTTTCTGGTGTAATGCTCCAAATTGAATTACCACTGACAGACCAGGAGACAGCGGGAGTAGGTGGTCATTGTGTGTAGTAGGAAAGCTCCTTGCTGACTCACAGTGCTGAACTACAGCCATGAAGCTACCAAGCAACTCCAATTGCAAAAATGCCCAAATGTATTCCAATGTTTTTGATACATAATGCTAAGATTTTCCAAAATACATGTGTATAATATATTTAATGTATTTTATTTATATCTATAACATGAGGTTTCTTTCCTTTCAATGTAATCATAGTATGAATAAGTGCTTAGTTTGGCTCAGTTTCAGTTTACTTATTGAATAGAGGAACAACAGAGAAATCTTTATGCATATAATTAATACATACTTCTTTTCAGTTTTCTGGGTAGCTGAGCATTGGAAGATGAAAAAAAGGATTTAATCCTCAATGAATATTCTTGGCTCAAAGGAACAGAGAATAGTCAAGTCGATAGAACTGTACTTTAATTATGTCAGATTTTAAAACATTCCTTTCTTTCTAAAAAGCTTAAGAGCAAAGTAGAATGTTTTCTTAGGTTCTCATGAGCAAAAGTAAGAAATATATATATATATATATATATATATATATATATATATATATATGGAAAAAAAACTGTGTTCCAAGATTTGAGATGAAAAGACAGACCATGAATGGGAATGTATAAATGCCCTACAATATACAAAGACTAATTACTGCTAAAGAACTTGAAATGATACTCATAGGTGATGAAAAAAATATATATTTGGAATCTGTTTTGATGTCTATACCTCTGATTTAATTACATTACTTCAAATCTTGAACTTTAAAGTATTTTTAAATTCTTACCTGTTGAATCATCCAGTTTCCTAAGACCATTCAATGAGAGCAGGAATACATTTTGGAGAGGAGTAAAGCCCTTGATTAATGGGGCTCTGTAAGTCTTAAGAAGAACTCGTGGTGGCAGGCCTTTCTCGAAGTTATGTGTTCTGATCAATGTAGGGGGATACAAGGATGCAACTAAATAATTCACGAAAACACACCAACTTTTCCCAAAATCTGCTTCTGGTTTGGAATAGTAAAGAAATCTGCAAGATAAATGGAAAACATACTCACTTCATTTCGAACTCATTTCATTCAAGATGTCTTCTGTTAAGAAAACAAAATGTAAATAAAATAAAATAAAAACAAATACTGATATTCAACAGCAATAAAAAGGAAAACAATCCATACTTCATTGAGAAATAGGTCTTAAAGTAGAATGACATTAGTCTATGATACCTTCAAAAGTTTTGGAGATGGCTAATAGGTTTTTAAACCTGAAAAGGATCATGCCACATTGTTACCATTTTATATATCTCTCTAAGACACATTATACTAGAAAAACTTTTGATGGTTGATTTGTAAGAATGGTAAGAGTGTAAATAGCTCTTGTTGGTAATATAGAAATAAATGCCATTGGTGTGTGTCCCCAGAATACTAAGCACCCCAACGGAAGATATCAACTTTCCTTTTTCCTTTGATTTCTGGGATTTGAACATAAGGCCTGAGAGCTATGCCCAAGTTTTTGTTCTCAAAGCTAGCAGTCTACCATTTGATCCACAGATCCACTTCTGTCTCTTTAGTCATAAAATTAGACCTAAGAATCTCAAATGCTTTCCTGCAGGCTTCAAACCAAGATTTTCAGATCTCATCCTTCTGAGTAGCTAAGATAACAGATGTGAGCCACTGGCACCTAGCTTTCCTTGGCTTTGGGGGGAAGGAATTAGAAGCTTTTAATGTGGAGGAAATCTCTCTCAAAATTCCTCATATTTATATGTCTAATAATTATAGTTGGAGGTAGTAACAGGTGCAGACTCTGTCTTAAACAGCTATTTCAGCATGCTAAATGATTTAAAGATATGCAAAATTCTTGTTCCCCATAAGACATGTACACACCTTCCTTGGCTCACTAAGAGCATCCTCCTCCAAGCCTTACCAATCCCAGGACCTTAGTCATCTCATCAGAAAGCAGCAACTCCTTCTCTGTTTCCCATGGCACCAACTGCATACTTGAAAGTTTCTTATATCATTAGATTATATTCTCATTCACAGAAGCTAGGTCTTTGTGACTACCATCAAACAGAAAATGCTTGTATTATGCTTGTCAGTGCCAAGAAAACTATGGAATGACAAGGAACACTAGCTAACATGGTCTACCAGCTTCCTTCCTTGCCTGGAGTTGGTAGAACAGCAGATTTAGATCCTTGGTGACCAGGGTTTACTTGGGAATCACTACTCTTTCTTACACCACATTTGTCTTTCAACTGAATATAAGAACACCTGACTGTTACTCAGGTTCTTGTGCAAAGAACACTGAGCACCAGTAACAGTGAATGTGCTACATTCCAAAGGATTAGGACAGGAGGAAATGGAATGACAGCACCACTTCATAGACATTGGAGAAAGGACCCAATGTGAACTTCTATGGTAAGTGACCTTTCCAAATACTTTAGCTGAAAGAGTTCTTCATGCCATGAGTGACATGAACAATTTCTGTGTGACCATGAAAATATATTTTAAAAAACAACTTCAAATCATTCATATAAATTTTATGAATAGGTAGACTGGAGCCAGTCAGTTCTAGAATTCAATTCTCTAAGATTGGAGCACATGAAAGCCACACAGTAGTGTCTGACTGAAATAACACTTCTTTACATAGCCTGTTCTGAAGAAAGTAACTGATGTTTGGCAATGTGTAGTATGTTACAATGGTGGACACAACTCTTCACCATTTTCTATAATCCAGTCTACTGTTATTTTCCTACAAACTTGGAAAAAGAAGACACCATGTTAAAGAAGGAATCAAGAGTTCTCCACTCTTTCCTTTCCTCCCTTAAGAGTAGTAGAAGCCACCTTTCACTTTGGAAGCAGGTGACTAAAACTGTCTTTTCTGGAGACCAACAAGAATAAATAAATTTATTAAACAAGAAAAAATAAATTTATTTGGAACCATGTTGTTTATAGTTAAAATGTTTGCTTAGATAAACAACATATCATGTATTCCCTAGGGGCATCTTTATAGTTGAAAAATTCTATTCTGGCTCTTACAGTTGTAGCGTTCATCCATAAAATATGAACAATTTCCAAAGGAACCAGATTCCTGAGGAAAGCTTGAAATGTGGATAGGACCCCAAGACTTCCAGGAAAGAAGTCAAAAATTAGAGATTAACGTTCTAAATTCTGAAAACAACCTGCTAGATTCCTAGTGTCACAGACACTAGAAGAAAGATTAGTTAAGAACTGTGCCTCAAACAATTTTACCTTTCATTCATCTCTTCAGAACCTACTAGAGGACGGGTCCTACCAAATAATGCACAGGAAAGACTCTAGAGAAATGCAAATGGATGATAAAACACCAATAAAAGGAGGCAGAAAATATCCCCAGGGCAGCAGTATAATCAGATCACTGGACCATACCTGGCCTTTGGGCAGATCATAGAAAGTGCATTGCTTAGAAACAGAAGAGGAGATACATACAGTATGTAGCACATCACACGGTGTAATAGTGTTATGTGTACAGAACACTGAGACAGCACATAGGACAATGATGATCTGTCAAGTGGACAAAACAGTAAGGAAAAATGATCCATTCAGTCTGAGGCAAAATGTGACTAATGATTACAGCCATAGCAATCTCAACCCTGAACATCAACCTAAGGAAGATGACTAACTTTGAATGTGAACTCCCCTATTAGATTTTTGCCCTTTGTCATCACATACTTTCTAAGCTAGAACATCCAAAACTATTTGTAAATCATGCTATAAACACTGATGATGGAATTGGTTGTGTTTTCCTTGATCAGTCATGGGGCTTGAACTCAAAGCCTGGGCACTGTCCCTGAGCTTTTTGTGCTCAAAGCTCACACTCTACCACTTCCAGGTTTTTGGGTGTTTAATTAGAGATAAGACTCTTATGGATGTTCCTTCCGTGGCTGGCTGCAAACCTAAATCCTCAGATTTCAGCCACCTGAGTAATTAACATTACAGGGATAAGCCACTGGCACCCAGCCTGGGATTTCTTTGTAATATTCAGACTGAAAATCACTACCTCTCTAAAGGAAAAATAAAAATAATAAGTTTTTTAGTCATGTAACATTTAAAATTTATCCTTACTTATCTTCAAAATTGCCAAGAGATCCTTCCAAGGAGGAGGTATGTGCAGTCCATAGGCATCTCAAGATATCCTCAAAGTTAGTGGAAGGTGACTTTAGATACTAAAGTATGGAAGAGAAAGCATGATTTGAAAAAAGTTCAAGACAATTGAAGTATTTCTCAATTGAGAAATGTGCTACATAAAATTAGTTTGAGTTTCTAAAAATTAATATGTCGAAGACCATAGTGCCAAACATTTTGTAGAAAGAATATAATATATGTTCATGTATATATATATTTGTATATATCCATTAATTTTAGTAAAGCACATTTATCCAGAAAACAAGAACTTCATTTTCAAAAGGCCCATAGTTTTATATTATCTAGAAGTATTTGTGTCCTATTCTCCCACAAACATTATTAAAATTACCATAAAAGTAAGAAGGAAAATTTTTCTTTCAATATTTAATTACCTTTACAACAATTAATTGAAAATTAAACGGATAAATACATCTTTTCATCACTGATTTTAGTCCTTTCCTGTATTTAATCTAGGTATGCTTTGTCATTTATTTTTTTGGTGGTACTAGGTTTGAACTTGATGTCCTGCTAACTAATCAGAAACTCTAATACTTGAGACATGCATTCACTCATTTTCAGTTTTAGTTGTTTTTCAGGGAGAGTCTCATGTTTTGCTTCTGCTAACCTCAGACTACAATCCTTACCTATAGCTTCTCCCTATAGCTGGACTCATAGTTTCATGTCACCATGCCTGGCTCACTGATTGAGGTGGGATGGTACTAATGTTTTGGGGCCTTGACACCCAATCCTGCTTATCTCTGTTTCCCAAGTAGTTAGGATTGCAGACATGATTCATTATGCCTAGCTTTTCACTGAATATTTATGTCAGAAAACCATCCATTTGTTTAGTTCTTCCCATATAAGATTATTTATTAATTTTCATTGAAATAAATTGGTTCCTCTAAAACCAAGTCTGTCATTGCATTTCTCCGAAGATCTCATAGCTTACCTACACTTACTATTAACCATACTAGCTTGTCTATCCTATAGTTTAAAACAAATCTAATAATCCTCAATTTGGGAGCTATACATCATTTGAATTTGGAAGAATGTATAAATTTCATATTAATGCTGTGATGGAGTTGTAATTATCAATGACATGCATTGTACTACTGTGCTACTTAGTCTCAATATATGTAGTACAACAAATCACATTTTCATAATAAGGAAAATGTTTTTGTACATTACCCTTAAAACAGACTTAAACAAAAATTGCAACTTAACCATCTCTTGACATGATAAGAGTCTATGGCAATACTTAAAGAAGCAACCTGATAAAAAGCATTCCACTGCTTCATCATCTCGGGGTGGGATGAACGACAGCCAGAAACGTTGTAACAAAACCTCTGCTGATCCTTGGGTGGTGGCAGTAGTGTGACTTGATCGGGTGATATCCCCATGATGCCAGAATCAACCGCAGAAAGGAAAGGTATTGCACACAGAAAATAATTTATATCTTTAAGAACAAACAAACATCAAGAGAATTTGGGTTTGCATGTGTTCAGTTTCCAGGGATTGAGATCAGGGCCTCACACTGTTAACTCTTTCTTTTTTTTTCATTCCTGGCTGATGTTTTACCATTTGATCTATACCTGCAGTCCAAAGTTTTTGCTTGTTGTTTAGGGATGGAGTCTCAGAGGTCATCTACTTAGTCTCTCTTTAAACTCTTGAAACTTAGATCCTCTGGACTCAGCTTCGTAACATGTTAGATTTAAAGGCATAAGCCACTGGTACCTACTTCATAAATATGTTTGTAATGAGGCCATACGGCCTTAACAGTTGGTGGAATGTGAACTGGTTCAACTTCTGTGGAAAGCACTATGCCTGTTCCTCAAAAGACTAAACATAGAGCTCCCCTATGTTCCAGTAGTGCCACTCCTGGGCATTCACCCAAACGGTCACAAACAAGGCCACATAGAAGCTGCGAGCACAACTAGGTTTATTGTAGCATTATTTATCATAGCTAAGATATTGAACCAACTCAGATCTCTCTTAGTAGATTAAAGGATCAAGAAAATGTGGTATAAATATGCAATGGAATTTTATTTTTCCATCAGAAAGAATGACATCACCCTGAACATAAGGAAATGGAAAGACTTGGAAAAAATTATATTTAATGAAGTAAGACAGACCAAAAGAAGCATAGGCTCCATGGTTTCCCTCATTTGTAATAATTAGAATAGGTCTAGGATAGCTCTAGCAGAGGATCACAATAGCTCAATAGCTATGTACATACTATAATGTTAATGAAAATAAACTCCACAATATGGGAACACAAGGTTTAAGAGTTTTTTGTTTTGGTTTGTTTTTAATGTATTGTACGAAGTTACTTCTGTGCTCCTTTTTTTTCCTTTTTTATCCCCTATTGTCAGGTTTTTATTTTGGTATCCTGTATATTGTATATATGTTTATCTGATTTGAGGAAGGGAAGGGGAATAATAAAATGGTGAGACAAAGGACAAAGGGTAAACCGATGCAACAGTGATACTCAAAGACAGTAAGTTGGACATGAACTTTACAACTTGCAGGGCAGGGAAGTCTGGGGGCAGAAAAGTGGGAGAAAACAAGGGAGGGGTAACAATGTTCAACAAGAAATGTACTCATTAACTTATTTATGTAACTGTAAACCTTCTGTACATCACCCCTACAATAAAATACAATAAAACGAACAGAGATTCAGAAGCAAAAGATAAAACTTGGGGACCAAACTCAAAAATATTATAGAAAAAACCCTAAAGACCATGCATATAAATTCAATGTACTTCTGTTAGTAACACGATAATCATGAATATATACCAGTTCAAGAAATGTATCAATCAAAATACAGTAGACTTAAAGAAGAACTCAAATAGTGTAATTCCTTAGGAAGGCAAAATCAAAGTTTAGTAAAATTAAACACTAGGAAATGGGTACCTGAATGGGGTAGGGTGGGGTTGGGTCAAGGGAAAGAGGAGAAGAAGGGGAGACTTCAGTCAAGAATTCAATGCATATTCTACAAAATTAAGAAGAGTTAGGGAAGAAGGGAGTAAGGGAGAGATGATCAAGATGCATTTTACTCATAAATTGTTTTGTTAAATGGCAATTCCTTTGTACAGCTACTTAATAGATAAGATTAAAAACAAAAGAACAGCTAGGTACTGGTGGCTCATACCTGTAATCCTAGCTACTCCAGAGGCTGAGATCTGAGGATCATGCTTGGAAGCCAACCAGGGCAACAAAAATCCTGAGACTCTTATCTGAAATTCACCACCAGGAACTGCAAATGGAGCTATGGCTCAAAGTGTTAGCGCACTAGTCTTGAACAAGAGAAGGTCAAGTATAGTGCTAAAGCCTTGAGTCCAAGCCCCATGACTGATTAAAAAATGAACAAATAATTTGCTCTATAGCCTTTTAAAAAAAGGAATGTGAAAATGAAAAATAATTTAATAGACTTAGTAACACTCATTTTTCAAATATTAAATAAAACAGGAAGAAAACTAAAAATTGAGGTGGATACAATATCTCCCACCAAGATTATATTGTGAATTATAATTTTTCTAAATTACTCTAATTTATTTGTAGATATTCCAAATTGACATTTTTTCTCTTAGAGAAGTATCTTTAATTTGAAGACATATTAAGTGTCTGGTTTTAGCCCTTGTTTTAACCCAAGTCTCCAAATCAAACTATTCCTGAGTTCTAGCAGTAGATAATAAAATCAACAAATAATGAGACTAACAATCACATAAGCTAAAAGTTATTCCCTCAAAGGCTATATTACAGCAGATTTAAGCATTCTAATTGATACTGATGCCCACTAGAAATCAGTGGTGTACTATAACAATGTATTTTTTTTCATATGTCTCAGCATAGCAGGATGATATACTGAACTACTAAGCTAATGGAGAAGGGAAATGAAATTTAAATTTTAGATCTGTGACAAGCCTATGCTTGAATTTTGAGAAGAAGGTGTTAAGTACTAAGAGAAATACTTTTGAAGATACATATCACATGTGATTTCCTGAGAAAGTGAAAATTAACTTTATCTTGTGTTTTATAATTGGGAAATAATCTCTAAGAAGCAGATATATATATACATCAGTTTTGCCAAACACACAAAATTAAAGAATTAGAAATTCCTTCCAATGTATTTTAGCACTTTTTTATGTGACTGAAGCCTTAAATTACATGATGATAAAATAAAGTGTGAATTCTATTCATCTGATTCATTTACCCATTTGACCAAGAAAAACTAAAGCACTGATTTCATGACTTTCACTTCGTAGCTTCCTCAGTTCAAAAGATTTCATACTACACTTGGGGGACCTGCCTGCTAAGTGTCACTGTTGATCTCCCAGAGGTCATGACCTTCTTCGATTTTGTGGTTCAGTTCTTCTGTAAAACGCTGGATGTGTCCTAGAAATGACTGTAGTTGATATCTTTTATAATGTGACAGAGTCTACCACATACATTATGAATTTGATTCATTTTTATAGGAGAATTGTGAGTTGGGGAAAAGGTAATCAAGATTCTTGCAAAGTAAACCTACCAGTCCACCAACTGTCTGCAGAGATACACAGATGATCTTCCGATTCAAAACCACAGTTAGTCTTTCTGGTAGGATCAGCTGATCTGCCTGGAGAACAGAGAATGCAGAGATTAGTAGTAGTTGAGTATCTCTAATGCCAATAATTCAGATCTAATGTTGTTTTATGCTTGATAATTATGCCTAATTCTGTACTGAAGTTTCTACTAGAAATAGACAAACAAAAAAGAACTTGTGAGAAAAGGAAAGTAGAGAAATATAATTATTCCAATGAGAAAATAAATCAATTTTCACAAACATGGGTGTGGCATACAGAGTTCCACTTTTCATAGATCAAGAGAAGGAAAACAAGAGGTTTCTCACCTGATCTGAATTGCCAGCCAAATTGCAAAGGCAGTCCCCATAAGACATTTTGCTCATTTTCTGGAGCAAATTTTGCAAAATATGTGGCTGTCTGGCTCAGCAGAATTTTATACATCCCCATTCTGCTAGTGTAGACCCAGGGATCAATAATGTATTTTCCATTCTCCACCTTGTAGTCACTGAACTGGCCAGGACTCTCCTCCCATAGAGGGGGATAGAAACTTGAAAGGTTAGGAGCTCCTACTACAGAGGTAGAAAGATAACCCACTAATACCCATGCCCAGCAAGGAATGAAAGCCATGGTGCCAATGTTGGGGAGCTGCGATTGGGTTGAGCTTTTATTGGAGAACGAAGGAGGAAGTAACAATATTTTTCTACCCCACCTCTTGTTACCACTTTGCATTCTTCTTTTTATTTTTGCAGAGGGTGGAGGTGTTGATAACTTTGATACATTTGTTAACATTCACTACAATTAAGTTATTTTTGCCAGCTGTGGAGAATTCACAAATTATGCTCAATCCTAAATACAAAATGAAAAATTTGTTAACAAAAAATGTTCAAAAATTATCCAACCCATACTGTGGTTATAAAATAGATCATCAGTGGCATTAGAGTACTTCTCATTTAAAATAATAACAACATATCTCATAGAAAATATTGGATAACTGAAAATGGGAATACTAACATTTGTAATCATAGGCAGACAAGGTATGATATAAAATATGATTGATCTTGTTATAAAACGAATTACTGTTTCAAGAAAGAAAAATATTTACTACGTAGAGTTGCAAAAACAAGAGTATCCTTAAAATCAAACAGAAAAAGAAAAGAAAGAAACTTTACCAGTTGATTAAAGAATGAAGCTTGAAGTATATCCAATTATCTCAGTTCCATTGACAAAACCAGTACCTTAGAAATAATGAGTTTGTTGGACAGAGACTGCTAATAAATTCCCAATATCTATTCTTTTAACTTCATTTAACCAACACACACACACATACACACACACACACACACACACACACACACAAATCCAGAAGTGGAGCTGTAGCTCAAAGAAGTAGAGCACTAGCCTTGAGGGAAAAAGCTCAGGGACAGCATCTAGGCCATGAGTTCAACCACAAAATATTGCCCAAGTACACATATTTTCCTATGATTAAGGCTGTATTTGCAAGGTCTCTTACACCAACATTGTAGAACTAAGTGTTGACAATGGGAGCTATAAATACAAATGATTTCCCCATCTCATAGCATGCTCATAAGTCACTTCTCTTTCTATGGAATGTGGCTTGGAACAATGATGAAACCTCAGTTTTGATCCCCATGCATCAGACACTACTTTAGGTATTATGGAATGTAAAGCTGGATATTGCCTGAAGTCCATAAAATTGTACAATCATGAAATATCTCAGAATACCTAGAGCTCCATTTTATATGAGAAACATCTTTATCTTTCACAGGTAGTTGAATCTGATAATCTGAATTATTAGGCTAACCATATCCACACATTGCATAGCCTGTCAAGCATTCTGTTTAATTCTGCATAACAGGTCAAGGGGTCTGTTTAATCCTGCCACGGCTCCTATTAAATAATTCCAACACAATTCAAATATTTATTTTTGTCATATTATTTACCCAATAGCAACTTTTTCCATTAATTATTAAAATTTCCACAAATAACAATGTAAAATGAAAGTAGTTTGGATTGCTATTACTCTCTGCAGCTAGAAAATGAGTATTATGAACATTTAAAATGTTTTTCTATGTTTGTACAAAATAAACACATGAATGTATATTACACATTTCTCTAAAATCAAGTTCCAAAATCATTGTCAATAGAAAAACCTTAAGAGCATTTTGTTAGTAGCAATTCTAAACATTTAAGTTTTCTTTAGACAGTCTCTTCAGTAAATGGTGCTGGCAAAATTGATTAACAACTTGTAGAAAACTAAAGCTAGATCCTTATATATCACCCTACACCAGATTCAACTCCAAATGGATCAAAGACTTTGGTGTCAAAGCAGACACTCTGAAAACATTAAAGGATGGAATGGGAGAAACCCTAGGTCTCCTTTGCACAAGCCAAAATTTTCTTAATAGAGACCCAGAAACACAACAAATCAAAGTATATTCTTAACTGTAGCTCTTTCCAACTTGCCAAGAGAACTGAAAGCCACCAGTACTGAATTCTAAGTAACAGTAAAGTCTTTAATAAAAATTGCTCTATCAGTATTGAAAGTATCCATGGTGGCAGGTGTTTCTGAGACTCATGTGTTATAATCAGTGTCGTAGGAAATCTGATAATAGCTAAGAAATCAACTACAATAATCCATTTTTCACAGTCTGCTTCTTTTCTTTTTGTTCGGTCGTCAGGCTTGAACTCTGGAATTGGGTGCTGTCCCTCACCTCTTCAGTTCAAGGCAAGTGCTCTACCGCTTGAGCCACAGCATCACTTTTGGTTTTCAAGTGGTTTGTTGGAGGTAAGGGTCTCATGGACTTTCCTGCCAGGGCTGGCTTTGAGCTGCGATCCTCAGATCTCAATCTCCTCAGTAGCTAGGATTACAGGTGTGAGCCACCTGCGACAGGCCCTGCTTCTTTTTTTAGAATAATGAGCATACCTAAAAGATAAAGCATTCAATTAAAGCCAAACATCTCACTATTCCAACAAACTTGTTTCAGAAAGGATCATTTGTTCCCAACCAAAAAAAAAAAATTGAAATGGAGTCAAAAAATTTTAAAAGAAAGTAAAAGCTGTTTCCCTGAAAAGAAAATCAAAATGGATAAACTTTTAGTCAATCAAACTAAAAAGAAAAGAGAAAAGACCTAATTAAAAAAAAAATAGGGGCTGGGAAGGTGGTTCAGTGGTAGAATGATTGCCTTGCATTCATGAGACCCTGGGTTCGATTCATCACCACCATGTAAGCAGAAAATGCAGGAAGTCCCATGTGGCTCAAGTGGTAGAGCTCTAGCCTTGAGCTGAAGAGCTTTGGGACAACACCCAGGCCCAGAGTTCAGACCCCACAAACAACAAAAAAATAAAATAAAATAATATAAAATAATTAGAGATAATATAGGGGGATCACACAAACAGCAATGGAACACAGAGAGAATACTTTCAAAACACATGTTCAAATAACATAAAAAGTCCAGAAGCAATTAATAAATGTGGTGCATAGCAGAAGCAAGAGAGATGAATGAGAAGTCTTCAGACATTCCTACCCAAATGCAACCACCTGTTTGTATGGCACCAATGAGCCCTGCTTTCTTTGCTCTCATTGTTGGAGTGCCCATACTACCCACACCTCATTCAGATTGGATGATATCACCCTTCAGCAATATCATTCATTTTGTAACCAGATAATTCTTTCATCACCTCTTCCAGATGGGTTTATTAATTTTCTAGACTGTCTTAAAGGTTAGCTCTGACGCTAGCTGATATTATCACAATTATATACCATTGGGTTATACAGCTATGATCAAGATAAAACTCCCAGGGATGTGTGGGGAGATGAAAGAAGTGAAACTTTCAAGATGCATTGTCATAAATTGTTTTACAGCAACTCCTTTGCATAACTACTTGAAGGTAAGAATTTTTAAGAGGAAAACTCTCACTCTCCCTCTCCCCCCCACCTCTCTCAGTCGTAGGGTTTGAACTCGGCCTGGACACTGTCCCTCAGCTATTCAGCTCAAGGCGAGGGCTCTACCATTTGAGCCTCAGCACCACTTTTGGTTTCCTGGTGGTTAATTGGAGGTAAGAGTCTCATGAACTTTCCTGCCCCAACTGGCTTTGGACCAGGATTCTTAGATCTCAGTCTCCTGAGTAGCTGGAATTACAGGCGTGAGTCTGTAATTAGAAAATTAATTGTTTTTTGTTTTGCTGGTTTTGGGGCATTTGAGTGGTTAATTGGAAATAAGAGTTTCATGGGCTTTCCTGCCCAGACTGGCTTCGAATCTGGATCCTCACATCTCAGTCTCTTGAGTAGCTATAGTCAACATCCAATTTGTATGATTTTTTTAAATGCAACACTTTTTCTCAGAGTTTTGTCCTTATAAAATAATTTCTAGTCTAGATCATGCTCATCATTATAATCTTTAAAAGTTAGAATTATTATTTATCATCAAGGTTTAAAAATACTATACATGAACAATAAAATGGATAAAGTGAGACAAAAATATCATTTATCAGAGATAATTTGGGTCCATGTGTAGAGGTTGTTTTTTATAGCCCTAACTACTTAAGCAGAGTACAGATTAGAAGCATTGTGGTTCACATTAGGCACAGGCAAAGTAGGAAAGAAAGAAGACAGGAGAGAAAGAGAGAAAGGAAGGAAGAAAGACATGAGGACAGGAGGAAGGAGAGAGGAGGGAAGGAAGGAAGGAAGGAACAGAGGGAGGGAAGGAGGAAGGGAGATAAGGAAAGAAGAAAATAATGAGAAAAAAGAAAGATGAAATGAAGGAAGGAAAGAATGAGAGAAAGAAAGAAAGAAAGAGAGAGAGAGAAGGTAAGCAAAAAAAGAAGAGAGAGCAACACCAGTCATCGTGGCAGTGGCTGTGTTTCCAGCTATGATGGAAACAGGAAGGATGGTCTTGAGAAGCAACACAAGATGGTTTGCAAAACAAAAATAACTAAAGCAAGCAAAAAAAGAGAGAGAACTGTGGGCATGGCTCAAATGGTAAACACCTGACTAACAAGCACAAAGTCCAAAGTTCAAAGCCTAATATTGCCAACAAATAAAATTTTTAAAAATAATTTGGGATTCTTTCTTACCTGTCTTCAAATAATTTGACAGAATTTTTCAGGGGTGAGCTGTGTGCAGCCCATAAATATTTCAAGATGATGCTGAATTTACTAGAAGGTGACTGTATATACTGGAGAGAAGAAATCTATGGTTTTTTCAGCTCCTATAATAATTCCTCTTCCTAAATTGCAAACTTGATTAGAAAGATAACTGAGCAATATTCTACACTGATAGAATTATGTCTTTCAGACTTAATATATGAAGGATGCTAGTGTCTATCATAATGTAAAGGGCAAAATGGATGCATTCTCTTTAATAAGGCACGTAAACCTTAAAGACTTCAAGTATCTTCAAAGACTATATTTCATACTACACAAGAATTTTTTGGTACTTTTCTTCTAGAAGCATGATTAATACTCCCAGGAAATCTTAAGAGTAACAAAAGCTTTGTTTCAATTTAAAGTTTACTTATACCTAAAATAATGAATTCACAATCTAGCCTATTAGTAAATGTCATATTAATGTTTGTTAGTCGTTGTCTATGTTTGACTCATGTATGGGGGAATCCATTGAACATTTAATTAAAAAATGTTATGTAAGTCTTTAAGTATACTAGTATATTTCATACTTTATGTAGTAGATGACCATGAAGACTTCAGGTGTAATATATTGAAAGATTGCTCTATAATCAATTCTCTGCTCACAATTAATCTAAGACATCATTATTGACAAAAAGTTCATATAACCATCTTAACCTATAAATCTACAGCAAAATATTATGTTTGGCCTGGACTTGTGCTATAATTTTATGAAATGAGTAAAATAGATAAATTATATGTTGGGACAATAAGTATGAGAGACAATGCCCTACTAAAATACGTTGTCATGTCTTAAGAGAATTAACTGTGAAACATAAAGAAGCAACCTGAAAAAAGGTGCTCCATTTGTTCTTGATTTCAGGGTAAGATAAAGGACAGTGAGAAAGGTTGTAACAAAACCTCAGCTGATCCTCAGGTGGTGGCAACAGTGTGGCTTGGTCTGATGATATCCCATGATGCCAGAATCAACTGCTGCAAAGACTGGTAATGCGCTCAGAAAATGATTCACACCTGTGAGAACAAATGCTTATTGTCAAAACAATCAGTTACAAAAGGCAGCATGCCTTGAGGGAGGCTTAAGTCATTAAGGAAAAAGTCACAGATTCAGAGAAGTGGATATTTGCTACTTAGAAAAAACTGGATTACAGACACTTAGGAAAAAAAAAGTGAACAAAATCCCATATATATATATATATATATATGCATATACACATAGACATACAGATGTATACACATATGTAATAACATATAATATCATATATACATATATGTATATATAAAGTACCATTAGGACCTTGCTTCTAATAGTCCTATGATCATAAATATATGGTTAATGTACATAAGTATAATCTTTTTAAAGAAAAACAATTCTAATAGATTTGAAATAATTATTTTTCAAGGCTTTCAATAAAAAAAAGGGAAGAAGATGCTTTTTGAAATTTCTACAAACAAATAACTTACTCCAGCAATTTTACAACTTTTTATTTGAGACGAAACTTACTATTCACCCGGTGGCCTTGAATTCACTATGTAGCCCAGACTGGCCTTAAAACTTTTGACCTACCAACTGAAACATAACCGGTGCTGTTGATTAGAATGTGACACCACATCTAGCAGAGTTAGGTATGTCAATTTAGCTAGATAAACTAAGTTTATATTGATATCAACTGTAAATCAGTGATGCAAAATAATGTTCATTATAGATGCACATTTGTCTATCTTGGTCCCAGTGTTCAGCTAGAACTTCAATAGGAGAAAAGCAAAATTTGAATTACAGATCTGTAGACATGATTCTTTAAAAGAATTTCAAACGCTGTATTTGCAAGATATACAGGGATATGCACTGTATCTGTCATTTTCAGAAATTTATATTTAATATAATCTTGATTCTGATTAACCGGGGCAAGAAAGTCTGTGAGACACTTCATCTCAAATTAACCACCAAAAAGCCAGAAGTCATGTTTTGGCTCAAATACTATAGTACCAGCCTTGAGAGAGAAGATAAAGGACAGTGCCAGCCTGTGACTTCAAGCTTGTGACTCTCTCTCACAAGCACACGCATACACACACACACACACACACACACACACATTCACACACACACACACACACACACTTTGTTTCAATTAATATCATAACCAAAACACAATAAATGAAAAAATATGATAATTCCATCTGATTATTTTACAATGGTGTACATGATTAAGTCTTATAATATAATCAATGAGTCAAGTCCAAGTATCTGACACGTTGATGGGTTTTGGTATTTAACGAAGTTAATGTATTCAAAAAAGAAAGTAATTTCCTTTGTCGTTCAATTCTCATTCTTCTTCATTAGCAGAATCTCACATTCACTTTTTTGGCCAGGACCCTCCTCCCACAGTGGGGGACACAGATCTGAAAGGTTAGAGGCTCCTGCCCAAGAGGCAGAAAGTCAACCCACTAGTACCCATGTCCAGGAAAGAAAAAAAGCCAGAGCCATCCTAGAATTGATTCCGCAGCAGAGCTTTTATTGATGAATGAAGGAGGAAGTCACAGTATTTTTAATCTCATATCTTCACACCACTTTGCTTCCTTTTGCTTGATTAGGGTGGATATGTCAAAGGTGGTGGCACACTAGTTCATCTTTAAAGTGATAAGTTTTGACATCTTTTCATTATCAGTGCATTGGATCAGAACCTGAGCACAGCTCAAACATATTACACTATTTTGTTGAAAACTATTTACTAACAAAAACCTTCCAGAACTATTCTAGCCTACATTGAACTATAAATTATGTCAATCATGGCAATGGAATTTTTATATTTTAACTTATTTAATGAAAGTACTAATTGAAGATGTAAATTACTGGATTGGTCACAAGGTTTAAGATGTACTACAAAATATGCGGGGTTTTAAGACAAGTTTCTGCTTTAAGACTGAAGCTTAGGGGCTGGGAAGCTGACTCCGTGGTAGAGCACTTGCCTTGCATCCATGAAGCCCTGGGTTCGATTCCCCAGCACCACACAAGCAAAAAGAAAAAAAAATCCAGAAGTGGCGCTGTGGCTCAAGTGGTAGAGCGCTAGCCTTGAGCTGAAGAGCTGAGGGACAGCGCCAGGGCCCAGAATTCAGGCCCCACGACCAGACCAAAAAAAAAAAAAAAGACTGAAGCTTCAAGTCTACCCAAATAGCCAAATCAGGTAAACAAAACCAGGTTGTTGGACAAAACCTGCTAATTGACTCAATATCCATTTTCCATTTTTTTTCTTTTTTTTAGTAAAAGATGCTTAGAATTTTAGCTGAGCACAACCACAGTATCCTGGAATTAAAGACTGATTTCCGATGTTTCTTGCACTACAACCATTTAGCCAAATGGTTGCCATTGCAACCGGGTCTTAAATTGTGTTGCCACCTTCTGGTACACGTTCTGAATTGGAAAGTCAATGCAACCTTCAGTTTGCTGTGTCTTGACCTCAGTCTTGACCCTCAGACACTTCCCACTATTTTAAAGGTTGAAAATTTTGAAGGTCAATGCTAACTCAGTCTCTAATCCTAGTGTCTGAGAAACAAATATCAAAACAAAACAAAATCATGTTCTCATTTTGTAACTGTTATTTAGGTTTCATTCATCTGTAGTCAAATTCCCTCGTTAAAAGCAGTACTATTAAAAATGTCAACTATAGAAATAATTGTTTCCAGTTTTTTCATAGCAAGTTACATAGTTTGTTGACTTGTGCAGTGCTATAGATTAGAATAGAACTCAGTTCTTTGTCCTACTCTAGTACTGGCCAATGGCCACTGGATCATTAATTTTAACTTCTTCACATATATTGTTATTGAAAGGCAATTGTCCTATTGTTCTAAATTGACAAAATCAAAATAAGTATTTTGCACATTTAAAGCACATTCCATCTTTATTAAAAACAAATTGAGTATTACTTAGTATGACTCTAAAATCAATTGCAAGGACTATCGACAATGCAAATAAACCTTAATAGCATTACCCATAAAGTCAGAAAAAAGATAAAATAGTTTAAAATAGATTAAAAATGAACATTAGTGTAACAGCAACAAGATTTTTGTTTCAGGATCCCAACAAGGTACTTCAGAAAGAGCAACATTAGATGGGTACAACCTGTATTGAGGAAGGATAAGCACAAATTTTCAGAGGAAATTATACCATCTTAGACTTAAGAATAATAAGCTGGAAAAGTAATTACAAAAAGACATTTTTGTAGTGATTAGTAAGTAAGTTACTACAATGCCACTTTTGAACTTTGGGACCACTTTTAGAAATGAGCTTACCTGAGACATTAGGACATTAGTTTTTAATTAGAAAATTATAACCTTTTAAAGAAAAATGTATTCTCACTCATTTGTTGGAGTATGGATGCAAATGATGATCATAATGATCATGATGGTAGTAATGAAACTGGGAGAAGGTCTATCTTGGATATATCAGTGGGGCCAGTGAGGGAGAAAGAAAGAGATAATTCCATGCATTCATATAACGACCAAGTTTTGGAGAGAAGTACTGAAGTAGGAATTCAAGGCTTTGTGCTTAAATGTAGGCACTCTACCATTGAGCGATGACTTCAGCTGATTGTGATAAAAATAGCTGCCACATTGGAGGCATTAAAAACAAGAGATGCCCATGGTGTTAATTTTCCCAGACTATATCCATATTATAAAAGTGGCTTGATTTCAATTTATTATACAATATTTTTTTGGTCAGTCGTAAGGCTTGAACTCTGGGCTTGGGCACTGTCCCTACACTCTTCAGTTCAAGGCAAGCACTCTACCAATTGAGCCACAGCACCACTACTGGTTTTCTAGAGGTTTATTGGAGATAAGAGTCTCATGGACTGTCCTGCCTGGCTGGCTTTGAACAGCGATCCTCAGATCTCAGCCTCCAAGTAGCAAAATAACTTATTTCATACTAATTTCTAGTACAAAACATTATTCCTTATATATGCATGGTTTCAATATTTTTATCCCTTAAAGAAACATAAAATCTTAAAGGCAATTGGTTTCAAAATACATAACATTTGGCATCTGTTTAAGCTCTATACAAATAGGTAAGCTTAAATAGAATGCCTTTAGTGTGTCTAGTTCCTTCAGTTGCCAGAGTGGCACATTTGTGGGTATTAAATCATATGTCCTGGCATGCCTCTCCAGCCAACAGAAGGCCATTGTACTGTACCTTGGCTTATTATTTTCTTACAATACATTCCATCATCTGTTGGAATATTCAGGTTTTTGAGCCTGCTTTGCCTAAAAGATTGTGTTGCACAATGGATTTTACTCGGCCAAGAGGAAGAATGATATTAACAATGGATAAACCCGGAAAACAATTGTGAAGTCCGGCCCACAGAGACAAAGGATGCATGTTTTCTCTCTAGATGTAATTTTTAAATATACATGGTCATGAGCTGGTGTACACATAAATGAATTAACCGAAGTATGGTATATGCATGGGAGAATTCAAATAGTATAATTACTTGAAAAAATGAACACATACTCCTACTAAATGAATGTCTGGAAGCTGGTTCTTAAGATTGATGTGGGGGGCATCAAGGGAAGGGAATATATAAATGAAAAAGAAGGAGAGGGAGAATATATAGCCATTCAACTAGAAATATTGAGAAGAGGTGTTGGGAAGGAGGGGAGAGGGCAATGAAAGAGGTGATATGGATCAAGATACATCATTTGTTGAATGATATTCCCTCTGTACAACTGCTTAAAGATAAAAATATAATAACTATTATATTTTGTGTTAATAAACCCATCTACATCCTAAAGCATCTTTAGACTTGGCACTGACTGGTGGCTCGTACCTCTAATCATAGCTACTGGGGAAGCTAAGGTTGCAAATATCAAAGTTGTAGGCCAGCACAAAGAAAAGAGTTTATGAGACCCCTCCTCCCCAATTTCAACAACAACAACCAAAGCTAAGCATGGTATCATAGTCCTATTATAACAGCTACAATGGTAAACAAAAATGAGAGGATTTTAATCTGGGGCATTCTGGGCATAAAATGAGACCCTATCTCAAAAATAACTAGAACAAACAACAAACAGAAAGCTATAGATGTGACTCAAATCAAATACCTGCTTTGTAAACACAAAGCCTTAAGCTCAGATCCCAAGCTCCAGAGAGATAGATAGATAGGTAAGTAGGTAGATAGATAGACAGATAGATAGATAGATAGATAGATAGATAGATAGATAGATAGATAGATAGATAGATAGATAGATAGATAGATAGATAGATAGAGACAAACATACATACATACTTGCTTGTGGTTCAGTGACTTCTCTATAGTCTCTATTTTGCCTGGATTTTTGCTGACTAGTATGATAGCTGTGTGTAGATAACTGATACAGATCTGGTTATGTACAGAAGATCAGTTTAGCAGTTCAGTGGTTTGAGTTTTATGTCAATGAAAATAGTGTCCAATTTGTTCCCATTAATCCAAGATTTCAGAATATTCTCAAATAACTGTTGCTTTTTATCATAATTACTTGGGCTAACTTCTACCCCATTCATCTTGTTACGCACAAAGCTAATGACTATAAGAACACAGGTATTCTAAAGTTGATTTAGAAAACCAGTTATGAAATATCACCCCTATATTCAGAACCTAACTTATTTTGTTGAGAAAATATTGCTGCCATTTATTGCAATGAAATGTTTCTTATCCAAAGGATTTGGGGGTGGCCAGGTGTCCTCTTACCTCTTCAACTCATTGTCTGGTCACTCATTAAGTCACAAGGTGGCAAGCAGACTTTCCTTTCTGAGTCAGTGCGTTGCCAGGACCTGGTGTGCATTTACAAGTTCAAGGTTTTCAGTATAGGGCTGGTCTATCATGAAGTGTTCTCAGAACCACATCTCCTCACATAGCAACAGTCCCTGCAGACCCAGAGGGAATGAGAGGCCCACCTCATACTCCCTCCACTAATCCTCTGCACTCCCATGGCATGTGGACAAGGCGCCTAAGGGCTATCCTCCAGAACTTCCAGTTGTTCTAGTTTGCAACAGAGGGCAATCTTCTGATGATCTCCAAAATTGCAACAAAACTCAGCATACTCACACATTTTCTGTCATCATGATTTGGAAACCAAGTTTGTCACACCTGTGAAGCTTGTGGCCCCTAAGAGAAAAAATATTGCATGAGATGATTGCATATTCACAAAAAGTTTTATGTAATAATTACATAATCACAGAATAATTTCATCATCATCATCATAATCACATCTTAATTTCAAAACATCATTGGCCAGTGATGGTTAAGAAATATCTGTCTACTGCTTCCAAGTTTCAAGATAGCCTAGATGTTCTTTCTCAGGGTGCTTCTGGTATATAACACTAGATTTTGTCTGTTGTGAAATAAGGATGAAGATGTATCACACTACTTAGGAAGATTCCATACAACCATGTGTGTGATGAACTTTGTCCCATTTCCTGGAGCTAAGTATTATAAAGGTGCTAACTTGCTGCTCTTTTGATGTTATAGGGACTTCTAGAAGTGGAAGACTCAAATTTCTGCACTATAATGAGACAATTTTATGCTTTGATAGCTACAGAGTATGTTGGTTGTCTAGTTTTAGACTGTCACTTAATGATGCCACTCTAATCCCTCTGCTCTATGCTTGTAATGCAAAAACAGGGCACTGGCCAGGAAGAAATGGAGACCTTGTTCTCATGCTGATTCCATGTGGTCAAAAAGAACTGACACGGGTGGGGGAGGGGGAGTCCCAGTGAAAAGGTGGAGAAAGGAGAATCCTGACATCATTGCAAAGTTTGACAGATTTCAGTTTTATGTTTAATACACTGTTGAAACCATTCCAACAAGTCTTCATGATGTGTTTAATGCTAAAGTCTTCCCATGAACAATTTCTCACAACATAGTTTCTCCTGATGCTATTAGAAAATATTTAGTCTGTAGCAAAGCTCTTGATTTCTAAGTAATGAACTCTGTATGATAGGATCTTATTAATTCTAGTAGCTTTGTGTTGAATCCTTGGGATTCTGTACAGAAAAAATCATTTCATAAATGAGCACAGTTTCATTTCCTCTTCCCCAACATATACTCTCTTTTGTTGTTGTTGTTGGGTGCTGTCCCTGAGCAATTTCACTAAAGGCTAGAGCTTCAGCACCCAGCCTGCTGAGTAGCTAGGTATTACAGACATGAGCCGCCAGCACCTGTGCCAACATGTACGCTTTAATTTTCTTCACCCATCTTAAGACCTTAGGTTTCCTCATCAATGCAATGTTAGAGGTGTAGGATAAAGAATGTCTTTAGCTGGGCGCAGGTGCAAATGCCTGTAATCCTAGCTACTCAGGAGGCTGAGATCTGAGGATCAGGGTTCAAAGCTAGTCCGGGCAGAAAAGTCCATGAGACTCTTATCTCCAATAAACCCCCTAGAAAATCGGAAGTGGCGCTGTGGTTCAAGTGGTAAAGTGCTCGCCTTGAGCTGAAGAGCTAAGGGATAGTGCCCAAGCCCAGACTTCAAGCCCCACGACCGACAAAAAAAAAAAAAGAATATCTTTGTATGATTCATGATTTAGAAATATGTCCTGTTTCTCATCATTATGTCTCATGTTGGGTCTGGGCTTTGCTATAGGATTTTGTAAATGCTGGAATTCAGAACCTTCCCTCTGCCATTTGCTATAGTGGTGGGTTACACTTTTTTCTTTTATCATGGGGTTTGAACTCTGGGCCTGGGCTCTGTCCCTCAGCTCTTCAACCACTCTGGAAAGCAGTATGGAGGTTCCTCAAAAGACTAAGGCAATCCCACTTCTGCCATTTACATAAATGAAAATAAACAAAGCCATATTAAAACTACCAGCACAACTATGTTTATTGCAGCATTATTTACCATAGCTAAGATATGGATCCAACCCAGATGCCCCTCAGTAGATAAATGGATCAAGAAAAAGTGATATATATACATATATATGTATATGAATTCTATGCTTTCATTAGAAAGAATGACAACACCATTTGTTAGGAAATGGAAAAGTGTGGAAAAAATCATATTAAGTGAAGTAATTCAGGCCTAAATAAATTTTGATCCCATGGTTTCCCTTATTTGTGTGTATATATATATATAGGATGATTTTATCAGATGAGTCAAAAACCTCAAAAGCTATGTACATATAAACATATAAGATGATGGTAAGTGAAATGAATTGCAGGTTATGGACAGAGGAGGTCTGTCTTTTTTGTTGTTTTAAATGTACTACGTGATTTTTTTTCCTTTGTATGTTCTTCCTTCTTTGGTATATCGCTTGTTGTCATCGTACTTGATTTTGGTACCCTGAATCTTGTGTATACATTTGTCTAATCTGGGGAGGGGAAGGGGATTAACAAAATGCTGAAACAAGGGCCCAGGATGACCCACTGCAACAATGATACTCACAAGACACTATATTGCAATTGAACTTTACCACTTCGGGTGGGATGGGAGGGCGACGTGGGTTAGAAATTTCATTTATGATAGCTCCTGTTCATAAAGGTGGGAAAAAGTCAGACTGACCTTTGTTTTTCAGTTTCCTCAGTTGCCAAATTGCCACATTCTGGCACACTGGCTAGTGACCCTACTATTCAGGAAACAATACTGCTCTATTGTGCCCTGGCTTATCATTATTTATGAGGAATGTGTCCACAGTGTGTTGTAATGATTAAGCTTTTACTCTTCAATACACCAAATATCATAACATGACTTCCCTTTTACCTGAAGAATGAAGTGACTAATGACTTATCAGCAAGACAGGAGGCCTTAAATGCATGATAAGTTTTTTGGATCATTCCCTGGTCACAATTGACTGTGTCTTTCTTTTTGCTCAGTTCTCCTCTGCTTATCAGTAGTTGTTTTTAACTCTATTGTCTTTCTTGCTTTCAATACTTTGGCACTTCTAATCTAAACTGCCTCTATCTTAGAAACTCTAATTTTTAAGATCCACTTTTTCATGTTTTTTGCTTTTTGGATTGAAAGTATCTTTTTCTTAATATACTCACCTGCTACTTAGTTTTAGTGGAATTTAGTTTAAAAGTATCATTTTAAGAAAGATTCATTGTTATCATGGTTCAGTGACTTTTTTATAATCTGCAATATTTTTATCGTATTGCTCAAAATCAGGAGCCTATTTTACGGGTCAATAATAATATTGATAATTCAATGAGATAAATATCTGGGAGACATCTGGTTGTACACAGAGGATTATATTTCTTTTTTTTTTCTTTTCTTTTGGTTCCAGTCGTGGTGCCTGAACTCTGGGCCTGGGCGCTGTCCTTCAGATCTTCAGCTCAAGACAGGTGCTCTACCACTTGAGCCACAGCAACACTTCAAGTTTTTTTTCTTTTTGTTTATGTGGTGCTGAGGAATCGAACCCAGGGCCTCATGTATGCAAGGCAAGCACTCTAACACTGAGCCAGCTTCCCTGCCCCCAGATGATTATTTCAAGAGTGATTGGCTTTACATTCATATATCCAAAAAATACTGTGTCATTTGTTCTTAAGTATCCAAGATCTCAGAATATTCTCAAATCACCACCTAAGCATATTTTACTTATTTCAGATAAAATTTCCCAAACTGGAGTTTTATGAAGAAAGTCTGTGAATATAGGAAATGAATGGAATACCAAAGACAAGATGGTCACCAGTAGTAAGCTGATGAAGGAGCTTGAAGAGATTCACAGATGTGGAACAAGAAACTTCCTAACATCCAGGTTAATAAAGCTAATTTATTGACTTGGTAAGGGCTTATTGTTCCTGATCGTCCTCCATTTGATAAGGGGGCCTTCAGAATCAAAATCAACATTCCAGCATAGTACTATCTAAAACAAAGATCCATCACCCTAACTTTGATGAAATAGGGCAGATCTGCCAGCCTGCCAGTCATTCGTGTGGAAGCTAGCCACCAAGACTGAGCAAGTAATTCAGTCGTCGGTTTCACTAGTGAACAAACAGAGGAAATGAGAATCACTTTTCAAATGCTGCCCACTTGTGACCAAGCCAAACAATCTCAAAGCCCCAAGTGAAAAACAAGCGAAGAGGTTTCTTATCTCTTCAGGTTTTGAGAATAGAATGCATATTAGATTCTTACTGCTCTAGAAAACATTAAGCAAAAAAAAAGTCTTAGAACATACCATGACTTTTTTATTCTAAGATATTTACATTAATGATTTTTAAGCAATTTTCTGCATTATGCTGTGGCTCAAGAGGTAGAGTACCAGCCTCGAGCAAAAGGATCTCAGGGCAGAGCCCAGTCCCTGAGTTCAAGCACCACGACTAAAAAAAAAAAAAAAAACATAAAAGAAAGAAAAAAGAGCATTGGGATTGGGAAGGTGGCTGGGCTGGGAAAGTGGTAGAGTGCTTGCCTGGCATGCATGGGGCCATGGGTTCAATTCCTCAGCATCACATAAGCAGAAAAAGCCAGAAGTGGCACTGTGGCTCAAGTGGTAGGGAGATAGCCTTGAGCTGAAAAGCTGAGGGACAGCGCCCAGGCTCAGAGTTCAGGCCCCTTGTCTGACAAAAAAGAAAAAGAAAAAAACAGAACAGGAAAAAAATGAAACTGATTCATTATATCAGACTTATACAAGAAGTTTATGTCCTAAACAAAATATAACATGTAAGTATTCCCTCTCTAGCTTCTGCATGGCCATGAGATGAATAGGAATAACATATTTTGCATTGATGGTATAGTAATTTATCTCTTCTTGTTTTATATTGTTTTGCTTTGTTTTGCTTTGCTTTGTTTTGTTGCTGTTTTATTTTGTTTCTCTTTATTTTGGAATTTTCTTGCCTTGGTTAGTAGTACTTTACTTTATTGAACTTTTCAATAATTGGTATTTAGATTTATTTATTTCATATATATATACTTTATCTGTTTCAACTACTATTGCTGCTTTTGATTGGGTATTTGTTTTTTGACTCATTTGGACAGCACTGGAGTTTGACTTAAGAGCCTCACTTGTTTGATGTACTTGCTGGTCTAGTGCTCCACCACTGAAGTCACACGTGTAGTTAGTTATTGCTAGTTATATAGGATATAGACTTTCACGAACTGTTCAACCTGGGCCTGCTCAGAACCAACATCCTCCATTTTCTCAGCTTCTTGATTACAAGAATTGCAGGTATGAACCACCACTATCTGGCTCATTATTGGCTCATTGTTTGTTTTTCATTTTTCCATATAGGAAATTCATCATAACAGATTTATGATCAAGTGAATTCTCAGGCCATAATAGACTTGGGATAGAGATGGAATATGCTAGAAATATAGCAGAAAAAATCTAGAATATTCCCAAATATTTGGAGATCAAATTGTACATTTCTGAATAAAACTAAAGTAAAAAAAAAAGAATCATCAAAAGAAATGAAAATCTTTTAAATAAAATCAAAATGATAATACTGCTAATATACATTGGTAAATTACAGAAAAAGTGATCCTTCTAAGGATAGATAGGTGTTATGTTACAGAAGAAGTGGTTAAAAGTCAAAAATTAATAATGTATCCTTTCAGATTAGTAGGCTAAAGAAAGATAAATTTCTTTGAGGAATCCTATCATCTGGGTTTGGAATATAAAATCTTCTTTCTCAAAATATTGTTACAATTTCAGCATTGAGCCAGCAGATGGAGATAAGTCACTTAAAAAAAACACAGGGTGCTGTCTGCACCCTTGTGCTAAAGGCTAGAATTCAAACACTTGAGCCCTAAACCTACTTCTAGCTTTTCCTGAGTAATTCATTGGTGATAAGAATCTCACAGACAAAGGGTGAAATTGGCAGTGATACTCACTAGACACTATGTTGAAAATGAACTATCCAACTTGTGGGGGAGGGATGTTGGGAGGGAAAAATACTGGGAGAAAATACAGGAAGAGGTGATACTGTTCGAAAAGAAATGTATTCATTACCTGACTTGTGTAACTGCAACTCCTCTGTACTTCACCTTTACAATAAATTTTAAAAACACATATACAAGATAGTACTTAATTCATTAACAATCTGAGTTGACAGGTACTATCTTAATTTATTGCCTCTCCAAACAGCCAATGGTTTAATATATCAAGTTATTAAAAAATAAAGGGAAAAGCAATACAGAAATGAGTGAGTGTCTCCAACTTTAGGACAGGAAACATTAACCTAAGACATTCAGTGCACTTTCTAGAGAAATGAGGTTCAGCCAGACACTAATTTGCTGCAAGCCTGGTGCCAGTAGTTGCTCACGCCTACAATACTAGCTAAACATGAGGCTGCCTCTGAGGATCAAGGTTCAAAGCCAGCCTGGGCAGAAATGTCCATGAGATTTTTGTCTTAAATTAAGAATCAAAAAAGCTGAAAAATTGAACAGTGGCTCAAGTGGTAGAATGCTAGCCTTCAGCACAAAAGCTCAGTGATAGCACCCAGGCTCTGAGTTCAAGCCCCAAGAACAGAAAAAAAAACCCAAAACAACAACAACAAAAATCCCACAAGTCACATATTTGGTTAGGAATATACCCTAGGCCTAGAACTTGCATACTACAGTTCTTTTATCAGCTACTCTTGCTTGTATTCTAAATACTTTGGAATATGATAAAAATGCAGTTTTTTGACAAGTACTGATGACCCATGCCTATAATCCTAGCAACTCAGGCAGATAAACTCTTGAGACTCATAGCACCAATTAACCAGAAAAGGCTGGAACTAGAAGTATGGAGCAAGTAGTAAAATGCCAACCATGACCAAAAAGGCTGAGCTGAAACACAATTTCAAGCCCTAATGCCATAAAAGAAAAGAAAAACACAACTAATAAATGAAAAATGTTTAAAAATATATGAAGAAATAAAGAATTTTAAATTATTGTTTGTAAATGTTTTCAAATATATGAAGAAATGAAGAATCTCAAATTAGTGTTTGTAAATGTTTTCAAATATATGAAGAAATAAAGAATTTCAAATTATTGTTTGTAAATACTGTTTTATACATATACAACTATATAGCATTCTATAATCATGTGTCATTCATCTGCTCTTGGGCTCTTCCAGTGCATTAAGAGCTTTCAAGTCCAGTTTGAGTTATATTATTCCATGTAGCATTTTCTTTTTTTTATTGTAAAGATGCCATACAGAGGGTTACAGTTATATGAGTGAGGTAATGAGTACACTTCCTCTTGAACATTGTTACCCCCTCCATTGTTTTCCCCCTACCATCCCTTCCCTCCCTACCTTCCCCGAGGTTCTTTTTTTTTTTTGATTGTGATTAAGTGATTACAAAATTTCCTGAATTTCACAGTATTATGGAATAATGATGCTCATTTAAAGTCTCAAGTTCATCCTAACTTTCCTGGAGCAAATTGTCTATCACTTTTGTGGCAGTTTTATTAGATACATATATTGGTTATACTTTAGAATACACTGAAAGCTCTTGAAAAACATGGGTAATGGAGATGAGGAAAGCAAATAAAGAGTTAAATCTGATTAAAACACTATGCATGAGGCAAGCACCAGTGGCTCAAGTCTGTAATGCTAGCTACTCAGCAGGTGAGATCAAGCTTCCAATCTCTCCAGGGTAGTAAAGTCCATGAGATTCTTATCTCCAGTTGAAAAAGACACAAGTCAAAAGTGGAGTTGTGGTTGAAGTGGTAGAGCACTAGCATGAGCTAAAGAAGCTTAGGGACAGCACCCAACCCCTGAATTCAACCCCCAGAAGAGGCAAAGACACACACACACACACACACACACATACACACACACACACACACACACACACACACACACACACACCACTGTACATACATGTGTAAAACACCAAGACAAAACCTTTTTGAATAAGCATCATTCACTAAAAATAATGAATGTGAAAACAGGTCCTGTCTAGGATTAGGTTACTCTAAAAAAAAAAGAGATCAGCACAGTGCATGTATTAGTTCTGAGATCCCAATACCAAACTGTAAATATAAAAGACTGTGCCAATTAGGGGACCATGATTGTCCCTGATGCTCTAGAAGAGGAGGGAATGAAGAAGAGCTCAAGTAACTGCATTTTAAGATTAATCCCAGCAACCTGTAGCTGTGCTGCCCTCAGAATAACCTCAAAAGAGGAACAGTTCTCAAAAAACCACAGGCTGCCACCAACCCTGTGCCCCCTTAAGGAACCGAACAGTTATCTAAGTGTTCCATCAGAAAAAGGGGAAGTGCAGTCAGGGCAGACCCCTGAACTGGTGAACTTGCTTACTTGTGTGGAACCCCCCTGAACTGGTGAACTTGCTTAATACTATAAAAGCTGCGCTAATTTTGATCTCCGGGCCTCTTAGCGTCAGCGAGTGCGCGGAGAACCAAGCTGGAGCTTGCAATCAACGACTCTTTGCTGTTTGCATTGATCATGGTCTCTGGAGGTCTGTGAGGGGATGTCTGAGAACTGGGCACTTCAGTTACTAATGGAAGGACAAACAATGAGGATGTCAAAATTGGTCAACATACTTTACATATATGCTTGAGATTGGGACAATGAAGCCTTTCGTAATTTGTCTGGGAAGGGTGAGGAGTTGGGATGAGGGAGGGTGATGGAGAGGTGAATTTGTGCAAGGCACATTGTAGGAATATATGAACATGTCAACATGAGGTTTCCCTGTACAATAAATTCATGCTAATGAAAATGTAAAAGGAAAAAATCCACACTTCAATTTCAGTATTTTAATTAGTGATTGTCTGGTAACATTGAAAAATTTCTTCAAATCTTAAAAATGAAATATTGATTTAAAAAAAGAATGACTGCTTAAGCAGCATAATCATACTGATCATTTAAATAGGGATAGACAAATTCTTTTTTAAAAAATGCAAATCTGGGGAAAACAGCAGAAACCATAAGAGTACATGATTGTACTCACTACTTTGTGAAATCTCTATTTTCTTCATCAACATTGCTCATGGTTCACCCATTAATTTTTGGGAGGTGGGGGGAATCTTCTCATGGGGCCTGAACTCTGGGTCTGGGTGCTGTCCCTCAGCTCTTCAGCTCAAGGCTAGCATTACCACATGAGCCACAGCACCACGTCCGGCTTATTTCTTTTTGCTTATGTGGTGCTGAGGAATCGAACCCAGGGCCTCATGCATGCAAGACAAGCCCTCTACCACTGAGCCATCTTCCCAGCCCCCCATTCATTTTTTAAAGTTTTTAAGTAGCTATTTCAATAAATATTTCCATTAACAGCAGCACTAGCTTCCTTGCAGTCTTGGTCTTCATTAAAGTTTCCCAACCAGTCAACGATTCTGAATCTAGGAGGCATGTAAAATTGGTACATATGAACTCCCCAATAAAAACTGATCAATCCTGTCTCATTTCTATTCTGATGATTAGTTGCAAAATCATCAATTATACAAAGAAATTAAGCATGTTATTTTGTTGTTTAATTGTTCACAATATCCTTTGGGTCTATCTGACCTATCAATTTCATGGCATCTTTGTCATGAATTTAAGTAGTAAATTCATAGAATTATACCACAAAGGCATACTAATTCCATACTTATAATGATAAAATACTACACATCTACTTTTTAGAAAATGAGAGTCAACTCATTTTCTGGTGTAATGCTCCAAACTGAATTTCCACTGACAGACCAGGAGACACCGGGAATAGGTGGTCATTGTGTGTAGTAGGAAAGCTCCTTGCTGACTCACAGTGCTGAACTACAGCCATGAAGCTACCAAGTAGCTCCAATTGCAACAATATCCTACCGTATTCCAATGTTGTTAATACATAATGCTAAGATTTTCAAAAATATGTGTATAATGTATTTACATTTAATGTACTTTATATCTATGAGATATTTTCATTTCAAAGAAGTAATAGTATAAATATGTGCTCAGTTTCAGTTCACCTATTGAATAGAAGAACAACACACAAATCTTTATGCATATAATTAATGCATACTTCTTTTCAGTTTTCTGGGAAGATGAAGCAAAGGATTTAATACTCAATCAATATTCTTGGCTCAAAGGAACAGAGAATAGTCAAGTTGATAGAACTGCCCTTTAATTATGTCAGATTTTAAAACATTCCTTTCATTCTAAAAAGCTTAAGAGCAAAGTAGAATGTTTTCTTAGGTTCTCATGAGCAAAAGTAAGAAATATATATATATATATATATATATGGAAAAAAAAAACTGTGTTCCAAGATTTGAGATGAAAAGACAGGCCATGAATGGGAAAGCCAAGAATGTATAAATGCCCTGCCATATACAAAGACTAATTACTGCTAAGGAACTTGAAATGATACTCATAGGTGATATATATATATATACATATATATATATATATTTGGAATCTGTTTTGATGTCTATAACTCTGATTTAATTACATTACTTCAAATCTTGAATTTTAAAGTATTTTTCAATTCTTACCTGTTGATTCATCCAGTTTCCTAAGACCATTCAATGAGAGCACAACTACATTTTGGAGAGGAGTAAAGCCCTTGATGAATGGGGCTATGTCAGTCTTAAGTAGAACTCGTGGTGGCAGGCCCTTCTCGAAGATATGTGTTCTGATCAAGGTAGGGGGATACAAGGATGCAACTAAATAATTCACGACAACACACCAACTTTTCTCAAAATTTGCTTCTGGTTCGGAATAGTAAAGAAATCTGTAAGACAAATGGAAAACATACTCACATCATTTCAAACTCATTGCATTCAAGATGTCTCCTGTTAAGAAAACAAAATGTAAATAAAATAAAATAAAATAAAAACAAATACTGGTATTCAATACCAATAAAAAAAGAAAACAAAATCCATACTTCATTGAGAAATAGGTCTTAAAGTAGAATGACATTACTCTATGATACCTTCAAAAGTTTTGGAGATGACTAATAAGTTTTTAAACCTGAAAAGGATCATGCCACATTGTTACCAGTTTATATACCTCTTTAAGACATATTATACTAGAAAAACTTTTGATGGTTGATTTGTAAGAATGGTAAGAGTTGTAAATAACTCTCTTTGGTAATATAGAAATAAGTGCCATTGGTGTGTGTCCCCAGGATACTAAGCACCCCAAAGAAAGATGTCAACTTTTCTTGTTTCCTTTGATTTCTGGGACTTGAACTCACGGCCCAAGTTTTTGTTCTCAAAGCTAGCAGTCTACCATTTGAGCCAGAGATCCACTTCTGACTCTTTAGTCATAAAGTTAGAACTACGAATCTCAAAGACTTTCTTGCAGGCTTCAAACCAAGATCTTCAGATCTCATCCTTCTGAGTAGCTAAGATAACAGATGTGAGCCACTGGCATCTAGCTTTCCTTGGCTTTAGGGGGAAGAGATTAGAAGCTTTTAAAGTAGAGGAAATCTCTCTCAAAATTCCTCATATTTATATGTCTAATAATTATAGTTGGAAGTAGTAACAGGTGCAGACTCTGTCTTAAACAGCTATTTCAGCATGCTAAATGGTTTAAAGATATGCAAAATTCTTGTTCCCCATAAGACATGTACACACCTTCCTTGGCTCACTAAGAGCATCCTCCTCCAAGCCTTACCAATCCCAGCACCTTAGTCATCTCATCAGAAAGCAGCAACTCCTTCTCTGTTTCCCATGGCACCATCTGCATACTTGAAAGTTTCTTATATCACTAGATTATATTCTCAATCACAGAATCTAGGTCTTTTTGACTACCATCAAACAGAAAATGCTTGTATTATGCTTGTCAGTGCCAAGTAAACTATGGAATGACAAGGAACACTAGCTAACATAGTCTCCCAGCTTCCTTCCTTGCCTGGAGGTGGTAAAACAGCAGATTTAGATCCTTGATGACCAGGGTTTACTTGGGAATCACTACTCTTTCTTACACCACATTTGTCTTTCAAATGAAGATAAGAACATCTGACTGTTACTAAGGTTCTTGTGCAAAGAACACTAAGCACCAGTAACAGTGAATGTGCTACATTCCAAAGGATTAGGACAGGAGGAAATGGAATGACAGCACCACTTCATAGACATTGGAGAAAGGACCCAATGTGAACTTCTATGGTAAGTGACCTTTCCAAATACTTTAGCTGAATGAGTTCTTCATGCCATGAGTGACATGAACAATTTCTGTGTGACCATGAAAATATGTTTTAAAAAACAACTTCAAATCATTCATATAAATTTTATGAATAGGTAGACTGGAGCCAGTCAGTTCTAGAATTCAATTCTCTAAGATTGGAGCACATGAAAGCCACACAGTAGTGTCTTACTGAAATAACACTTCTTTACATAGCCTGTTCTGAAGAAAATAACTGATGTTTGGCAGTGTGTAGTATGTTACAATGGTGGACCCAACTCTTCACCATTTTCTATAATCCAGTCTACTGTTATTTTCCTACAAACTTGGAAAAAGAAGACACCATGTTAAAGAAGGAATCAAGAGTTCCCCACTCCTTCTTTTCCTCCCTTAAGAGTAGTAGAAGCCACCTTTCACTTTGGAAGCAGGTGACTAAAACTGTCTTTCTGGAGACCAACAAGAATAAAGATAAATTTATTTGGAACCATGTTGTTTATAGTTAAATGATTGCTTAGATAAACAACATATCATGTTTACCCTAGGAGCATCTTTATAGTTGAAAAATTCTCTTCTGGCCCTTAGAGTTGTAGTGTTCATCCATTAAATATGAACAATTTCCAAGGGAACCAGATTCCTGAGGAAAGCTTGAAATGTGGATAGGATCCCAAGACTTCCAGGAAAGAAGCCAAATATTAGAGATTAATGTTCTAAATTGTGAAATCAACCTCCTAGATTCCTAGTGTGACAGACACTAGAAGAAAGATTAGTTAAGAACTATGCCTCAAACAATTTTACCTTTCATTCATCTCTTCTGAACTTACTAGAGGACAGGACCTACCAAATAATGCACAGGAAAGACTCTGGAGAAATGGAAATGAATGATAAAACACCAATAAAAGGAGGCAGAAAATATCCCCAGGGCAGCAGCATAATCGGATCACTGGACCATACCTGGCCTTTGGGCAGATCATAGAAAGTGCATTGCTTAGAAACAGAAGAGGAGATGCATACAGTATGTAGCACATCACACGGTGTAATAGTGTTATGTGTACAGAACACTGAGACAGCACATAGGACAATGATGATCTGTCAAGTGGATAAAACAGTAAGGAAAAGTGATCCATTCAGTTTGAGGCAAAATGTGACTAATGATTACAGCCATAGCAATCTCAACTCTGAACATCAACCTAAGGAAGATGACTAACTTTGAAGTTGATACTCCCCTATCAGATTTTTGCCCTTTGTCATCACATACTTTCTAAGCTAGAACATCCAAAACTATTTGTAAATCATGCTATAAACACTGATGATGCAATTGGTTGTGTTTTCCTTGATCAATCATGGGGCTTAAACTCAAAACCTGGGCACTGTCCCTGAGCTTTTTGTGCTCAAAGCTCACACTCTACCACTTCCAGTTTTTTGGGTGGTTAATTAGAGATAAGAGTCTTATGGATGTTCCTTCCTTGGCTGGCTGCAAACCTAAATCCTCAGATTTCAGCCACCTAGTAGTCAACATTACAGGGATAAGCCACTGGCACCCAGCCTAGGATTTCTTTGTAATATTCAGATTGAAAATCACTACCTCTCTAAAGGAAAAATAAAAATAATAAGTTTTTTAGTCATGTAACATTTAAAATTTATCCTTACTTATCTTCAAAATTGCCAAGAGATCCTTCCAAGGAGGAGGTATGTGCAATCCATAGGTATCTCAAGATTTCATCAAAGTTACTGGAAGGTGACTTCAGATACTAAAGTATGGAAGAGAAAGCATGATGTGAAAAAAGTTCAAGACAATTGAAGTATTTCTCAATTGAGAAATGTGCTACATAAAATTAGTTTGAGTTTCTAAGAATTAATATGTCGAAGACTTTAGTACCAAACATTTTGTAGAGAGAATATATGTTTATGTATATATGAATTAATTTTAGTAAAGCACATTTATCCAGAAAACAAGAACTTCATTTTCAAAAGGCCCATAGTTTTATACTATCTAGAAATATTTGTGTCCTATTCTCCCACAAACATTATTAAAATTACCATAGAAATAAGAAGGAAATTTTTTATTTGAATATTTAATTACCTCTAGAGTAATTAATTGAAAATTAGATAATTACATCTTTTCATCACTGATTTTAGTCCTTTCCTGTATTTAATCTAGGTATGCTTTGTCATTTATTTTTTTGGTGGTACTAGGTTTGAACTTGATGTCCTGCTAACTAATCAGAAACTCTAATACTTGAGGCATGCATTCACACATTTTCAGTTTTAGTTATTGTTCAGGGAGGGTCTCATGTTTTGCTTCAGCTAACCTCAGACTACAATCCTGACCTATAGCTTCTCCCTATAGCTGGACTCATAGTTTCATGTCACCATGCCTGGCTCACTGATTGAGATGGGATGGTACTAATGTTTAGGTGGGTCTTGACCCCCAATCCTCCTGATCTCTGTTTCCCAAGTAGTTAGGATTGCAGACATGATTCATTATGCCTAGCTTTTCACTGAATATTTATGCCAGAAAACCATCCATTTGTTTAGTTCTTCCCATATATGATTATTTATTAATTTTCATTGAAATAAATTGGTTCCTCTAAAACCAAGTCTGTCATTGCATTTCTCCTAAGATCTCACAGCTTACCTAAACTTACTATTAACCATTCTAGCTTGTCTATCCTAACAAATCTAATATCCTTAATTTGGGATATTAGATTTGAGAAGAATGGATAAATTTTATATTAATGCTGCGATGGAGTTGTAATTATCAATGACGTGCATTGTACTACTGTGCTACTTAGCCTCAATGTATGTAGTACAACAATTCACATTTTCATAATAAAGAAAATGTTTTTGTACATTACCCCTAAAACAGACTTAATCAAAAATTGCAACTTAACCATCTCTTGACATGATAAGAGTCTATGGCAATACTTAAAGAAGCAACCTGATAAAAAGCATTCCACTGCTTCATCATCTCGGGGTGGGATGAACGACAGCCAGAAACGTTGTAACAAAACCTCTGCTGATCCTTGGGTGGTGGCAGTAGTGTGACTTGATCGGGTGATATCCCCATGATGCCAGAATCAACCGCAGAAAGGAAAGGTATTGCACACAGAAAATAATTTATATCTGTAACAACAAACAAACATCAAGAGAATTTGGGTTTGCATACGGTCAGTTTCCAGGGATTGAGATCAGGGCCTCACACTGTTAACTCTTTCTTTTTTTTTCATTCCTGGCTGATGTTTTACCATTTGATCTATACCTGCAGTCCAAAGTTTTTGCTTGTTGTTTAGGGATGGAGTCTCAGAGGTCATCTACTTAGTCTCTCTTTAAACTCTTGAAACTTAGATCCTCTGGACTCAGCTTCGTAACATGTTAGATTTAAAGGCATAAGCCACTGGTACCTACTTCAAAAACATGTTTGTTTAGGCCATAGGGCATTAACAGTTGGTGGGAATGTGAACTGGTTCAACTTCTCTGGAAAGCAGTATGGATGTTCCTCAAAAGATTACACATAGAGCTCCGCTATTATCCAGTAGTGCCACTCCTGGGCATTCACCCAAACGATCTTAAACAAGGCCACATAGAAGCTGCAAGCACAACTAAGTTTATTGTAGCATTATTTATCATAGCTAAGATATTGAACCAACTCAGATCTCTCTTAGTAGATTAATGGATCAAGCAAATGTGGTACAAATATGCAATGGAATTTTATGTTTCCATCAGAAAGAATGACATCACCCTGAACATAAGGAAATGGAAAGACTTGGAAAAAATTATATTTAATGAAGTAAGACAGACCAAAAGAAGCATAGGCTCCATGGATTCCCTCATTTGTAATAATTAGAATAGGTCTAGGATAGCTCTAGCAGAGGATCACAATAGCTCAATAGCTATGTACATACAATGATGCTAATGGAAATAAACTCCAAGGTATGGGAACACAAGAGGTTTTTGTTTTGGTTTGTTTTTAATGTATTGTACGAAGTTACTTTTGTGCTCCTTTTTTTCCTTTTTTTATCCCTTATTGTCAGTTTTTTATTTTGGTATCCTGTATATTGTATATATGTTTATCTGATTTGAGGAAGGGAAGGGGAATAATAAAATGGTGAGACAAAGGACAAACGGTGAACTGATGCAACAGTGATACTTAAAGACAGTAAATTGGACATGAACTTTACAACTTGCAAGGCAGGGAAGTCTGGGGGAAGAAAAGTGGGAGAAAACAAGGGAGGGGTAACAATGTTCAACAAGAAATGTACTCATTAACTTATTTATGTAACTGTAAACCTTCTGTACATCACCCCTACAATAAAATACAATAAAACGAACAGAGATTCAGAAGCAAAAGATAAAACTTGGGGACCAAACTCAAAAATATTATATAAAAAACCCTAAAGAACATGCATATATCATGCATATAAATTCAATGTACTTCTGTTAATAATACTATAATCATTAATATATACCAGTTCAAGAAATGTATCAATCAAAATACAGTGGACTTAAAGAAGAACTCAAATAGTATAATTCCTTAGGAAGGCAAAAAAAAAAGGAAATGGATACCCTAATGAGGTAGGGTGGGGTTGGGGCAGGGGAAAGAGGAGAAGAAGGGGAGACTTCAGTCAAGAATCCAATGCATATTCTACAAAATTAGAAGAGTTAGGGAAGGAGGGAGTAAGGAAGAGATGATCAAGGTGCATTTTACTCATAAATTGTTTTGTTAAATGGCAATTCCTTTGTACAGCTACTTAATAGATAAGATTAAAAACAAAAGAACAGCTAGGTACTGGTGGCTCATACCTGTAATCCTAGCTACTCCAGAGGCTGAGATCTGAGGATCATGGTTGGAAGCCAACCAGGGCAACAAAAATCCTGAGACTCTTATCTGAAATTCACCACCAGAAAACTGCAAATGGAGCTATGGCTCATAGTGTTACAGCACTAGCCTTGAACAAAAGAAGGTCAAGTATAGTGCTAAAGGCTTGAGTCCAAGCCCCATGACTGATTAAAAAATGAACAAATAATTTGCTCTACAGCCTTTTAAAAAAGGAATGTGAAAATGAAACATAATTTAATAGACTTAGTAACACTCATTTTTCAAATATTAAAAAAGGAGGAAAATTATCAAATTGAGGAGGATACAATATCTCTTACCAAGATTAAGTTGTGAATTATAATTTTCTAAAGTACTCTAATATGATTGTAGATTTTGCAACTGGATATTTTTTTCTCTTTGAGAAGTATCTTTAATTGGAAGACATATTAAGTGTCTGGTTTTAGCCCTTGTTTTAACCCAAGTCTCCAAATCAAACTATTCCTGAGTTCTAGCAGTAGATAATAAAATCAACAAATAATGAGACTAACAATCACATAAGCTAAAAGTTGTTCCCTCAAAGGCTATATTACAGCAGAGTTAAGCATTCTAATTCATACTGATGCCTACAAGAAATCAGTGGTGTACTAAAACCATGTATTTTTTCATATGTCTCAGCATAGTAGGATGATATACTGAACTACTAAGCTAAATGGGGAAGGGAAATGAAATTTAAATTTTAGATCTGTGACAAGCCTATGCTTAAAACTTTTGAGAAGAATGTGTAAAGTAGTAAGAGAAATACATTTGGAGATACATATCACCTGTGATTCCCTGATAAAGTGAAAATTAACTTTATCTTGTGTTTTATACTTGGGAAATAATCTCTAAGAAGCAGATATATATATATACAGTAGTTTTGCCAAACACACAAAATTAAAGAATTATAAATTCCTTCCAATGCATTTTAGCACTTTTTTATGTGACTGAAGCCTTAAATTACATGATGATAAAATAAAGTGTGAATTCTATTCATCTGATTCATTTACCCATTTGACCAAGAAAAACTAAAGCACTGATTTCTTGACTTTCACTTCTTAGCTTCCTCAGTTCAAAAGACTCAATACCACACTTGGGGGACCTGTCTGCTAAGTGTCACTGTTGATCTCTCAGAGGTCATAACCTTCTTCTGTTTTGTGGTTCAGTTCTTCTGTAAAACGCTGGATGTGTCCTAAAAATGACTGTAGTTGGTATCTTTTATAATGTGACAGAGTCTTCCACATACATTATGAATTTGATTCATTTTTATAAGAGAATTGTGAGTTGGGGGAAAGGTAATCAAGATTCTTGCAAAGTAAACCTACCAGTCCACCAACTGTCTGCAGAGATACACAGATGATCTTCCGATTCATAACCACAGTTAGTCTTTCTGGTAGGATCAGCTGATCTGCCTGGAGAACAGAGAATGCAGAGATTAGTAGTAGTTGAGTATCTCTAATGCCAATAATTCAGATCTAATGTTTTATGCTTGATAATTATGCCTAATTCTGTACTGAAGTTTCTACTAGAAATAGACAAACAAAAAAGAACTTGTGAGAAAAGGAAAGTAGAGAAATATAATTATTCCAATGAGAAAATAAAGCAATTTTCACAAACATGGATGTGGCATACAGAGTTCCACTTTTCATAGATCAAGAGAAGGAAAACAAGAGGTTTCTCACCTGATCTGAATTGCCAGCCAAGTTGCAAAGGCAGTCCCCATAAGACATTTTGCTCATTTTCTGGAGCAAATTTTGCAAAATATGTGGCTGTCTGGCTCAGCAGAATTTTATACATCCCCATTCTGCTAGTGTAGACCCAGGGATCAATAATGTATTTTCCATTCTCCACCTTGTAGTCACTGAACTGGCCAGGACTCTCCTCCCATAGAGGGGGATAGAAACTTGAAAGGTTAGGAGCTCCTACTACAGAGGTAGAAAGATAACCCACTAATACCCATGCCCAGCAAGGAATGAAAGCCATGGTGCCAATGTTGGAGAACTGCGATTGGGTTAAGCTTTTATTGGAGAATGAAGGAGGAAGTAGCAATATTTTCCTACCCCATCTCTTGTTACCACTTTGCATTCTTTTTTTTTTTTTTGCAGAGTGTGGAGCTGTTGATAACTTTGATACATTTGTTAACATTCACTACAATTAAGTTATTTTTGCCAGCTGTGGAGAATTCACGAATTATGCTCAATCCTAAATACAAAATGAGGCTGTACTCTATGAAAAATTTGTTAACAAAAAAATGTTCAAAAATTATCCAACCCATACTGTGGTTATAAAATAGATCATCAGTGGTATTAGGATACTTATCCTCATTAAAAAAAAACTACATATCTCATAGAAAATATTAGATAACTGAAAATGGGAATACTAACATTTGTAATCATAGGCAGGCAAGGTATGATATAAAAGATGATTGATCTTGTTATAAAGCAAATTTCTGTTTCAAGAAAGAAACATATTTACTACGTAGAGTGGCAAAAACAAGAGTACCCTTAAAATCAAAACAGAAAAAGAAAAGAAAGAAACTTTATCAGTTATTACCAGTTCATTAAAGAATGAAGCTTGAAGTATATCCAATTATCTCAGTTCCATAGACAAAACCAGTAGCTTAGAAATAATGAGTTTGTTGGACAGAGACTGCTAATAAATTCCCAATATCTATTCTTTTAACTTCATTTAACCAACACACACACACACACAAATCCACAAGTGGAGCTGTGGCTCAAAGAAGTAGAGCACTAGCCTTGAGGGAAAAAGCTCAGGGACAACATCTAGGCCATGAGTTCAACCACAAAACATTGCCCAAGTACACATATTTTCCTATAATTAAGGCTGTATTTGCAAGGTCTCTTACACCAACATTATAGAACTAAGTGTTGACAATGGGAGCTATAAATACAAATGATTTCCCCATCTCATGGCATGCTCATAAGTCACTTCTCTTTCTTTTTTTTAATTTATTTATTTATTTTTTATTTGTGAACATACTGTACAGAGGGGTTACAATTACATGGGCAGGATAATGCGTACATTTCTTACCAAGCATTGCAGCCTCCTCCTTTGGTTTACCCTTCACAGCCCTTCCCAGCCTCCCCCCTCCCCCCCAATCCCAACCCTTCTCCCCCCCCCTTACCCCCCCCCAGGACCGACCTTGTACAGCTCGTTTTGGACATGACAGCTTATACTTTTCGTTGTTGCATCAGGTCCACCTGTATCCTTAAAGAGAAACTTCTCTGAAGAAGAAAGAAGGATGGCCAATAGACACATGAAGAAATGTTCAACATCCCTAGCCATAAAAGAAATGCAAATCAAAACAACATTGAGATACCACCTCAGTCCATTTAGAATGGCAAAAATCAAGAACTCTAACAACAACAGATGCTGGAGGGTATGTGGACAAAAAGGAACTTTACTTCATTGTTGGTGGGAATGTAAACTTGTTCAACCACTTTGGAAAGCAGTATGGAGGTTCCTCAAAAGACTTCACATAGAGCTCCCCTATGACCCAGCAATCCCACTTTTGGGCATTTACCCAAATGTTTACAAACAAGACCACACTAAAGCTCCAGCACAACTATGTTCATTGCAGCATTATTTACCATAGCTAAGATATGGAACCAACCCAGATGCCCCTCAGTAGATGAATGGATCAAGAAAATGTGGTATATATACACAATGGACTTCTATGCCTCCATCAGAAAGAATGACATTGCCACATTTGTTAGGAAATGGAAAAACTTGGAAAAAATTATATTAAGTGAAGTAAGCCAGGCCCAAAGAAACATAGGTCCCATGGTTTCCCTTATTTGCAAAATCTAGTATATGTATGAGTCAAGCGGAAAAGGTCAGATAATGTGATGTCAGGAAAATGAACCCTTAGACATGTATTTTAATGATTTTTCTTTCATGCATGTGTTTCTAACGCATTTATAAGACTATCTCTTTGTTGCTTTGTATGTCCCTCCCCCACAGTATAACCCCTGCTTTCACTATATTTGATGTCAGTATAGCTTGTGGAGGAGAGGGGGAAAAAACAGTCACTTCTCTTTCTATGGAATGTGGCTTGGAACAATGGTGAAACCTCAGTTTTGATCCCCATACATCAGACACTACTTTAGGTATTATGGAATGTAAAGCTGGATATTGCCTGAAGTCCATAAAATTGTACAATCGTGAAATATCTCAGAATAACTAGAGCTCCATTTTATATGAGAAACATCTTTATCTTTCACAGGTAGTTGAATCTGATAATCTGAATTATTAGGCTAACCATATCCATACATTGCATAGCCTGTCAAGCATTCTGTTTAATTCTGCATAACAGGTCAAGGGGTCTGTTTAATCCTGCCATGGCTCCAGATTAAATAATTCCAACACAATTCAAATATTTATTTTTGTCATATTATTTACCCAATAGCAACTTTTTCCATTAATTATTAAAATTTCCACAAATAACAATGTAAAATGAAAGTAGTTTGGATTGCTATTACTCTCTGCAGCTAGAAAATGAGTATTATGAACATTTAAAATGTTTTTCTATGTTTGTACAAAATAAACACATGAATGTATATTTCACATTTCTCTAAAATCAAGTTCCAAAATCATTGTCAATAGAAACACCTTAAGAGCATTTTGTTAGTAGCAATTCTAAACATTTAAGTTTTCTTTAGACAGTCTCTTCAGTAAATGGTGCTGGCAAAATTGATTAACAACTTGTAGAAAACTAAAGCTAGATCCTTATATATCACCCTGCACCAGAATCAACTCCAAATGGATCAAAGACCTCAGAGTCAAAACAGACACTCTGAAAACATTAAAGGATAGAATAGGAGAAACCCTAGGTCTCCTTGGTGCAGGCCAAAATTTTCTTAATAGAGACCCAGAAACACAAAACTCAAAGAAAAGTATATTCTTAACTGTAGCTCTTTCCAACTTGCCAAGAGAACTGAAAACCACCAGTACTGAATTCTAAGTAACAGTAAAGTCTTTAATAAAAATGGCTCTATCAGTATTAGAAAGTATCCATGGTGGCAGGTGTTTCTGAGACTCATGTGTTATAATCAGTGTCATAAAAATCTGATAATAGCTATGTAATCCATTTTTCATAGTCTGCTTTTTTTTTTGGTCGGTCGTGGGGTTTGAACTCTGGAATTGGGTGCTGTCCCTCAGCTCTTCAACTCAAGGCAAGTGCTCTACCGCTTGAGCCACAGCGCCACTTCTGGTTTTCAAGTGGTTTGTTGGAGGTAAGATTCTCATGGACTTTCCTGTCCGGGCTGGCTTTGAGCTGCGATCCTTAGATCTCAACCTCTTGAGTAGCTAGGATTACAGGTGTGAGCCACCAGCGCCAGGCCCTGCTTTTTTTTTTTTTTAGAATAATGAGCATACCTAAAAGACAAAGCATTCAATTAAAGCCAAACATCTCACTATTCCAACAAACTTGTTTCAGAAAGGATCATTTGTTCCCAACCAAAAAAAAAAAAAATTGAAATGGAGACAAAAATTTTTTTAAAAGAAAGTAAAAGCTGTTTCCCTGAAAAGAAAATCAAAATGGATAAACTTTTAGTCAATCAAACTAAAAAGAAAAGAGAAAAGACCTAATTAAAAAAAAAATAGGGGCTGGGAAGGTGGCTTAGTGGTAGAGTGATTGCCTTGCATTCATGAGGCCCTGGGTTCGATTCCTCACCACCATGTAAGCAAAAAATGCAGGAAGTGGCCCTGTGGCTCTTCAGCCTTGAGCTGAAGAGCTGAGGGACAGCACCCAGGCCCAGAGTTCAGACCCCACAAACAACAAAAAAATAAATGAAATAAAATAATTAGAGATAATATAGGGGGATCACACAAACAGCAATGGAACACAGAGGGAATACTTTCAAAACACATATTCAAATAACATAAAAAGTCCAGAAGCAATTAATAAATGTGGTGCATAGCAGAAGCAAGAGAGATGAATGAGAAGTCTTCAGACATTCCTACCCAAATGCAACCACCTGTTTGTATGGCACCAATGAGCCCTGCTTTCTTTGCTCTCATTGTTGGAGTGCCCATACTACCCACACCTCATTCAGATTGGATGATATCACCCTTCAGCAATATCATTCATTTTGTAACCAGATAATTCTTTCATCACCTCTTCCAGATGGGTTTATTAATTTTCTAAACTGTCTTAAAGGTTAGCTCTGACGCTAGCTGATATTTTCACAATTATATACCATTGGGTTATACATCTGTGATCAAGGTAAAACTCCCAGGGATGTGGGGGGAGGGGTGATGAAAGAAGTGGAACTTTCAAGATGCATTGTCATAAATTGTTTTACAGGAACTCCTTTGCATAACTACTTGAAGATAAGCAATTTTAAGAGGAAAACTTTCTCTCTCCCTCTCCATCCACCTCTCAGTCGTAGGATTTGAACTCGGCCTGGACACTGTCCTTCAGCTCTTCAGCTCAAGGCGAGCGCTCTAACATATGAGCCTCAGCACCACTTTTGGTTTTCTGGTGGTTAATTGGAGGTAAGAGTCTCATGGACTTTCCTGCCCCAACTGGCTTTGGACCACAATTCTTAGATCTCAGTCTACTGAGTAGCTGGAATTACAGGCGTGAGTCACTGGTGCCTGGGTTCACTCACGTTTCTATTTCGATTTTTCTATTCTAAAATTAGAAAATCAATTGATTTTTGTTTTTTGTTTTGCTGGTTCTAGAGCATTTGAATGGTTAATTGGAAATAAGACTTTCATGGGCTTTCCTGCCCAGACTGGCTTCCAATCTGGATCCTCACATCTCAGTCTCTTGAGTAGCTATAGTCAACATCCAATTTGTATGATTTTTTTAAATGCAACACTTTTCTCAGAGTTTTGTGCCTTATAAAATAATTTCTAGTCTAGATCATGCTCATCATCATAATCTTTAAAGGTTAGAATTATTATTTATCATTAAGGTTTAAAAATACTACATATGAACAATAAAATGGATACAGTGAGACAAAAATATCATTTATCAGAGATAATTTGGGTCCATGTGTAGAGGTTGATGTTTATAGCCCTAACTACTTAAGCAGAGTACAGATTAGAAGCATTGTGGTTCA
>NW_012267313.1:2038165-2040947 GCF_000151885.1 Dipodomys ordii | reverse complement strand
ACCTGTCTTCAAATAATTTGACAGAATTTTTCAGGGGTGAGCTGTGTGCAGCCCATAAATATTTCAAGATGATGCTGAATTTACTAGAAGGTGACTGTATATACTGGAGAGAAGAAATCTATGGTTATTTGAGCTCCTATAATAATTCCTCTTCCTAAATTGCAAACTTGATTAGAAAGATAACTGAGCAATATTCTACACTGGTAGAATTATGTCATTCAGACTTAATATATGAAGGATGCTAGTGTCTATCATAACGCAAAGGGCAAAATGGATGTATTCGTTTTAATAAGGCATGTAAACCTAAAAGACATTAACTTCAACTATTTTCAAAGACTATATTTCATACTACACAAGAATCTTTTTTGGTACTTTTCTTCTAGAAGCATGATTAGAACTCCCAGGAAATCTCAAGAGTAACTAAAGCTTTGTTTCAATTTAAAGTTTAGTTGTACCTAAAATAATGAATTCAAAATCTAGGCTACTAGTAAATGTCATATTAATGTTTGTTAGTCCTTGTCTATGCTTGACTCATGTATGGGGGAATCCATTGAATATTTAATTCAAAAATGTTATATAAGTCTTTAAGTATACTAGTATATTTCATACTTTAAGTATGTAGTAGATGACCATGAAGACTTCAGTTGTAATATATTGAAAGATTGCTATATAATCAATTCTCTACTCTTATTTAATCTAAGACATCATTATTGACAAAAGGTTCAAATAACCATCTTAACCTATAAATCTACAGCAAAATATTATGTTTGGCCTGGACTTGTGCTATAATTTTATGAAATGAGAAAAATAGATCAATTATATTTTGGGACAGTAAGTATGAGAGACAATGCCCTACTAAAATACGTTGTCTTGTCTTAAGAGAATTAACTGTGAAACATAAAGAAGCGACCTGAAAAAAAGTGCTCCATTTGTTCCTGATTTCAGGGTAAGATAAAGGACAGTCAGAAACGTTGTAACAAAATCTCAGCTGATCCTCAGGTGGTGGCAACAGTGTGGCTTGGTCTGATGATATCCCCATGATGCCAGAATCAACCCCTGCAAGGAATGGTAATGCTCTCAGAAAATGATTCACACCTGTGAGAACAAATGCTTATTGTCAAAACAATCAGTTACAAAAGTCAGCATGCCTGGAGGGAGGCTTAAGTCATTAAGGAAAAAGTCACAGATTCAGAAAAGTGGATGTTTGCTACTTAGAAAAAACTGGATAATAGACACTTAGGAAAAAAATGGTGAACAAAATCCCATATATATATATATATATATGCATATACACATAGATATACAGATGTATACACATATGTAATAACATAATATCATATATACATATATATACATATATGTATATATAAAGTACCATTAGGACCTTGCTTCTAATAGTCCTATGATCATAAATATATGGTTAATGTACATAAGTATAATCTTTTTAAAGAAAAATAATTCTAATAGATTTGAAATAATTATTTTTCAAGGCTTTCAATAAAAAAAGGGAAGAAGATGCTTTTTGAAATTTCTACCAACAAATAACTTATTCCAGCAATTTCACAACTCTTTATTTGAAACAAAACTTACTATTCACCCGGTGGCCTTGAATTCACTATGTAGCCAGACTGGCCTTAAAACTTTTGACCTACCAACTGAAACGTAACCGGTGCTGTTGATTAGAATGTGACACCACATCTAGCAGAGTTAGGTATGTCAATTTAGCTAGATAAATTAAGTTTATATTGATATCAACTGTAAATCAGTGATGCAAAATAATATTCATTATAGATGCACATTTGTCTATCTTGGTCCCAGTGTTCAGCTAGAACTTCAATAGGAGAAAAGCAAAATTTGAATTACAGATCTGTAGACATGATTCTTTAAAGAGTTTCAAAGGCTGTATTTGTAAGATTTACAGGGATATGCACTGCATCTGTCATTTTCAGAAATTAATATTTACTATGATCTTGATTCTGATTAACTGGGGCAAGAAAGTCTGTGAGACACTTCATCTCAAATTAACCACCAAAAAGCCACAAGTCATGTTTTGGCTCAAATACTATAGTACCAGCCTTGAGAGAGAAGATAAAGGACAGTGCCAGCCTGTGAATTCAAGCTTGTGGCTCTCTCTCACGCGCACACGCATACATACACACACACACACACACACACACACACACACACACACACACACTTGATTTGTTTCAATTAAATCATAACCAAAACACAATAAATGAAAAAATATGATAATTCCATCCGATTATTTTACCATGGTGTACATGATTAAGTCTTATAATCAATGAATTAAGTACAAGTATGTGAAGTGTTGATGGGTTTTGGTATTTAACGAAGTTAATGTATTCAAAAAGGAAAGTAATTTCCTTTGTTGTTCAATTCTCATTCTTCCTCATTAGCAGAATCTCACATTCACTTTTTTGGCCAGGACCCTCCTCCCACAGTGGGGGACACAGATCTGAAAGGTTAGAGGCTCCTGCCCAAGAGGCAGAAAGTCAACCCACTAGTACCCATGTCCAGGAAAGAAAAAAAGCCAGAGCCATCCTAGAATTGAGACCGAAGCAAAGCTTTTATTGATGAATGAAGGAGGAAGTCACAGTATTTTTAATCTCATATCTTCACACCACTTTGCTTCCTTTTGCTTGATTAGGGTGGATATGTCAAAGGTGGTGGCACACTAGTTCATCTTTAAAGTGATAGAGTTTTGACATCTTTTCATTATCAGTGCATTGGATCAGAACCTGAGCACAGCTCAAACATATTA